>NC_053130.1:2456669-2521669 GCF_010015445.1 Perca fluviatilis
TCAAATCAATGAAATCAAAAATAAACATTTAAAACAAATCAAGAACAAAATAATCTGAATAAAAACACACAAATCAAAGATGGCAAATGATCAAAAGATAGATAAATGTTACAATGATGATACTATGTCATGTCTAAATGGCAACACACCCACTAGTCACATAACAATGTTCTCATAAGCTGCTGTTTAGATGCAATTGCACCTGACTGCAATGCATGAATCGGGGTTGGGCCAAATGTGGGTGAGCTAAACGTTTGACTCGTGGTGCCGGACATCATGCAACACCTTTATAATATAATATATATTATAGATATATAGATTATAATAAATAATGATATTTGAATTATAGATTATAATAAATAATGATATTTGAATTATAGATTATAATAAATAATGATATTTAAATTGTAAAAAGGAAAAAGAACGGGGTTGGGTTTAGGAAAAGAAGAACGGGGAAAGCAAACATGACTCCGGGAAATGAGCCCTGATCTCTGGGGGAACGCCAGACAACACCTGACGGTTGTTAAGGAAGAGAGGGTGTGCAATCGGAGAAAGTCTGAGAGGACTAACCTGCCGGCTGCCTGCCCGCGGACGGACGCTGGCTACCGGCCGGTGGTCTACAAAATTTCCTGTGGATGTTTTGGTTCCAATCCGCCGCTGGGTTAATTAATTAATTCGCGGAAACGAGCCCATGTCTCTGGGGACGTCAACAACGGGGGTTGGGTTAAGAAAAAACAACAACGGAAACGCGCAAAACTCCACGCGGGAAAAGATCTCCGGTCAGCTGAAAGTCCCGCCGTTTTTCCCCCTCAGACCAATTGCCAGAGTGATAGAGAAATGGATCTGCCAATTGCTATTTGGCCGGTGGGTAACGGGGAGTCAAACGTTTAGCTCCACCCACATTGAGCGACCGCCATCGATCGCGTACTGCAGTCAGGGCTTACGCAGCGCTCTTTAGATGAGCTCGGCTGTGCCGCAGTGGTTTCCACAGAAATATCTGAGAAGCCGTCATTGGAAACTGTTTGGAAAAGGCGGGCACTTTCAAATAAACCCTGGCAGGTGATTGGATGGTCTATCAGTGTTTCTCAAATGGGGGTACGTCTCCCCCTAGGGGTACTTTGGAGGACTGCAGGGGGTATGTGAAACGTTTTGCAAAATGTTTTTCAGTTACAAGGCTGTAGTTAGTTCTACTGTCCTTTTAATTCTCTAAGTTTGTCGCTTTTTTCATAGTTTTTGTCACTGTTTTTGAAGTTTATCACCTTTTTTAAGGTTTTGTCGTTTTGTTTTGACCTATTCTTGCCTTTCGTCCTTACTTTTTGCTCGTACATGTATACATGTACATAGATAAATGGACAGATATTAACTTACAAAGTGAACAGTTGTTTACTATTATTATCACCCCCTACAAACTAAAGACTATCAGACCTGTTGTTTTGTCACACAGACCTTCAGTGGTGATATCTTCAGTGGGATATCTTCTTCTCCTGTATGCTATGGATATATGAAAAATCCTCTCAGTGAAAGTGTGTGTGAAGGTGTGTATGTGTGTGTTAGTATCAGGATCAGAGAACGACAGCTTTCCTCTCTTCCAGTCCAGAGTCACTCTGATCCGCTGGAGCTGCTTCTTAAATGGGAGATCAGTGCGCAGGGCTGGTGGAGACGACGCTAGTATTTACCTATATAGAACCAAATTGCCCATAATCCAGACAGTATACGTCCCTTCCTCTGGACAGATTCTGCTAACACACCCAACATCCAGTATGTACTGTCTCCAACCTCGACGTCCCAGCTGTGAGTCCCTGAGTTAAAGCCCTCAGAGGCCAGGACAGACCAGAAGGGATCATCAATCCTCTCTGGATTATCAGGGAAGCTTCTGTCCCTCTCCTAGTCTCACACTGGTCAGATCTTCAGACAGGATGAGTTTTGGATTAGCAGTGTTTGGGTCCAGAATCAGAGGAGTGAAGGAGACCATGTCCTTCATCTTGTTCCAGATGTTGAAGCTCATGTTGCCCAGGTGTTTGGCCCTCGTCTATCAGAGCTCCTGAGAGCAGCTGTGGATCATCCAGGGGAGGGCTGCTGGACTCTTTCCACTGCAGCCTTGTAGTTGATCAGGAATGAGACGTGTTTCAGCTCTCGCGCTCCTCTGTGGCTCTGACTGTGTCTGAAAGAGCTGCTATCTCTGCTCAGAGCCTCCATCTTCTTCTTCATCCTCTGACTCTTCTGCTCCTCTTCCTCCCTCAGTGCAGCCAACCTGGCCTCCTCTTCCTCTTCTAGAAACTGGTGAAGCTTCTGGAAACTGATCCTTAATCTGCGTCTCTGTGCGTCGGGCCTGGACCTTCAGGTGTTCTGCTGTTTGATCAAACTCATCTTTAACTTGTTCAAAAACCTCTAACTTCTCCTTTAAGGGCTCCAGAGTTTCCTGGAGTTTCTTCTTGTGTTGTGGTGCAGCTTCATCGATGGGTCTGATTCTGTGGTTGGTGTGTTTTTCTGAATCTCTGCAGACGACACACACACGGCTGCTGATGGTCCAGACAGAAGAGTTTGAGTTTCTCAGAGTGCAGACTACAGAAAGCCTCTGAAGCTCTCTGATCTCTCTGCTGTAAGAAACTCTCACACAGCTTCTTTAACTCCAGGTTACAAGGTGGATTTAACTTTGAAGATCTTCTCTTACAAACTGGACACTCCTGTGTTGTTTCTCTCCACCAGCTCTTCAGACAGTCTTTACAGAAGCTGTGGCTACATGACAAAAGAACAGGATCTCTAAAGACTTCATGACCAGACCGAACAGCAGAAATCCTCCTCTGACATAGAAGCCATTTTGTCTCTGAGTGCAGATAAAAAACACAACAGACGGTGTTAAAGTTGTGTCACAGTGTTGCAGAAAAAGCGCGCCTCAGTTACTTTCACTTTGAGTCTCAAAGTGTTTTTTCAGTCTGCAGCAGATTACAGTTAAAGTATTTCACTTCTTCAGTACTTTAGAGCTCCTTCCTGTAACTGTCCTCCCTCAGTTAAAGTCACAGCTTTGTAATAAAATGTAAATATTACCGTCTGTTGTCGCTGCGTCTCTTCTCACTAAAAACCAACAGGAACTAACTGGTTTCCTGGTTTGTCTCAGATGACGTAATATAAGGTGTGGAGCAGGGAGTGTGTGTGTGAGCGTGTGTGTGTGTGTTTGTGAGTGTATGAGAGTGTGCGTGAGCATGTGTGTGCGTGTGTGTGTGTATGTGTGTGTGTGTGTGTGTGCGTGTGCGAGCATGTGTGTGTGTGTGTGTGAGTGTGTATGTGAGCTTCAAATACAGAAAACAACCAAATACAGAAACATGCTGCAAGAAGCAGCACACAACAACAGAAACTATTTCCAGCTGAAATTAAAAAGTCATGCCATCAGAATTTAAAAATATTACTTCAACAGAAAGTTACACATCAGCTGCAGCCATCTTGGTTGTTTTAGAAAATGCCTCTTTATCAAGTGCGAGGGATGGTGAGTCAAAAATGACGACAGCACGTATTTTGCGAAAAGCGCAAAGGATCTGCAAATTGTCAGTCATTGTCTCAAACCCGCCTCATATTAGATGAACGGTTGACAGAACAAATAAAACAAAAGTTTGCAGGTTTGACTGGTTCCTAGGATAATGCAGAAGTAGTATATTTGTGTGTGTATTTGTGTGTGTGTATGTGTGTATGTATGTATGTATGTATGTATGTACGTATGCAGAAGTAGTAGTGTGTGTATGTATGTATATACAGTATGTAGATATGTATGTATGTATGTGTGTATGTATGTATGTATGCATGTATGTATGTACGTATGCAGAAGTAGTAGTGTGTGTATGTATGTATATACAGTATATAGATATGTATGTATGTGTGTATGTATGTATGTATGTATGCAGAAGTAGTAGTGTTTGTATGTATGTATGTACAGTATATAGATATGTATGTATGTGTGTATGTATGTATGTATGTATGCAGAAGTAGTAGTGTTTGTGTATGTACAGTATGTATGTATGTATGTGTGCAGTGTTGGGGAGTAACAGAATACATGTACCGGTATTACGTATTCAGAATACAAATTATGAGTAATTGTATTCCATTACAGTTACAATTTAAATAGTTGGTATTTAGAATACAGTTACATTGTTGAAATCAATGGATTACATGACGGTTTCACAAGTTTAGTCACTCTCTGAATAAATTAAGGCACCTCCATGCATTTCCCAGAAGCCCCAATATGAATAGGAATGAGCTATTTGCGTGGTCAGTCACAATGGAGTCTGAACCGGCACAACAGAGCCAGGACAGGAATACGTTTCTATCTTGGAAATTCAAACAGCATTTCACATTAAAGAACGAACAGGGAGAACAAAATATAACTGTAACTGTGCAGTGCAGCCTCTGCTTGCCAGCAACCAACCTCCTTTCAGCGTCCAAATTACTCCACCTCCAACCTGAAGTAGCATAAGTACGTTTTTTTTTTTTTAGCCAAGGGTAGTCGTCTGCTGTAGTTTTACTGGTCACCTTGCTATTTTATAGTTGACGTGCGACTTTACATTCTCCTACGTGCTGATTTACTAGCTCCAGAGCCGTTGAAAGACTTACTAGCCCCGTTTGACATGCTAGCTAACGTTAGCTAAAATTAGCTCGTGGTAGCTTAGACTGCGGTTAGAATTTTGTAGTATGCAGTTCGGGACTACCAATACAATAATCTATCTGCTTGTTTAGGTACACATTCAGCCAGTTGGAACAGAAGAACACACCAGAATAGGCCTGTTAAGTAAGCTGTATGTGATGGCCGCATTCCTACACTTATAAAATGCAGTTCAATGTGGAAGTAATCCAAGTATTCAGAATACGTTACTCAGATTGAGTAACGTAACGGGATACGTTACAAAATACATTTGTGGGCATGTATTCTGTATTCTCTAACGGAATACGTTTTGAAAGTATCCTTCCCAACACTGTAATATTAGTGTGTGTATGTATGTATGTAAATATGTGTGTATGTGTGTATGTATGTATGCAGAAGTATTAGTGTGTGTATGTAGGTATTTATGTATGTAAATGTGTGTGTGTGTGTATGTATGTATGTATGTAGGTATGTATGTAGAAGTAGTAGTGTGTATGTATGTGTGTATGTGTGTATGTATGTGTGTATGTGTGTGTGTATGTAGGTATGTATGTGTGTATGTGTGTGTGTGTATGTAGGTATGTATGTGTGTATGTATGTGTGTATGTAGGTAGGTAGGTATGTAGGTATGTATGCAGAAGTAGTAGTGTGTGTATTTATGTATGTATATAGGTATGTATGTGTGTGTGTGTGTGTGTGTGTGTATGTTTGTATGTTTGTATGTATCAATTTCAAACTGCTGTTGAAAATGCAGAAATCTGAAATTAATTGTCTGAAAAATCTTAAAGCTCCAATTTACTGCTGAAAACCCTGAACACTGGCAGAGTTGGAAGCTGAACTGTATTACCTAAAGAGGTCAGAGCTGAAATACATCGCTAGAAAAGCTGGAAGCTAAACTGTAATACTGTCAAAAGTGGTAAATGAGAGGGTGTAAGTTATGAAATGAACATATATCGAGTGTATCAATATAATAAGACTGGATGTAAACTTTATGAACACATTAAAAGGACAATTCCAGTCATGACCAGTCGAATGCTGTGTTTGAGCTATGTTACTGATTACTGGTTGCACAATGTTCGACTGGTCATTTCCAAGATGGCGCCCGCATGTAAACATGAACACTACTGTCTCTATAAACTATGTTTTTAATAAACTGTCTGTACACTTACAAAGTTCTCAATGCTTCAGTTTACATGTAGGGACCCTCATTATGCTACCGTGGAAGTGAGGTGCTATTTTGAGCCTGTTATTGGTGTAGAAATAGAGATTTACCATCTGCCCCAAAGGCTAGCTTTAGAAGCTAATCACCGGTTTGCTGTAGCTTGTTTCAAGCTAGAGACGCATTTGATTAGCATGAAAACATGTCCCAGAGAACGGTCGACTCGGTACACCTACGTTATTAACCCCTAGGTTCATTTTGCACCGGAATTCTCCTTTAACTCTTGTTTTGTCTTCCCGTTGACCTGCAACTTTTAGTTTTTCAGGGTCAAAATTTTAAACTAAACTTGGTCGACACTTTTTCTCACTTTTCTCCAAGTTTTTTTTCCCGATGTTTTTGTTGTTTTTTAAATTTTATTTATTTATTTTACATTTTTGTTCTTTTATTAATCTTTTTTTAGACATTTTGTCAATTTTTCAATGTTCTTATAACCCCCCCCCCCCAAAAAAGTTCTATAAAATTTTATAAAACACCCAAATTCAATGAAAGTAGTGAACTGATCATTTATTTTACGAAACCATCCACGGTATTTTTCATTTTTTTGACAATGCGGTGGAAAGAAACACAAATCTTCTGATATAGGAACTTTCTGAAAATGGGTCAAATTTGACGCGAGGACACCAGGAGAGTTAAGAAGATTTATTATGATTTTCTTTATTGATCAATGTTGATAATAAATCTGTTCTTAGATCAGCAGTTTGCATTATAATCACCACAGTTTTCCTCAAAAGCTGAAGCCTTTATACAAATTGTTACATAAAATTAATTAGAAAACAGAACAGAATACCCATCAGACATTTACAGCAAACTCTCAATAAACATAAGTTCAGTATTTAATCTTTTTTTATCATAAAATCAATGTAAAACATATATTGTAACTTTCCTCCCCAGAGTTCACCATACACAACTCGATCAACTCAATGAAATAAAATCAAAAACAAACATTTAAAACAAATCAAGAACAAAATAATCAGAATAAAAACACACAAATCAAAGACAGCAAATGATGAAAAGATAGATAAATATAACAATGATGATACTATGTCATGTCTAAATGGCAACACATTCACTAGTGACAGAACAATGTTCTCATAAGCTGCTGCTTAGATCAGCTCGGCTGTGACGCAGGTTGTGTTACACTGCTGAAGTCACGTAAGCTGACGCGCAAAATTTTTAGTTTCCACATAAATATCTGAGAAGCCGTCATTGAAAACAAAATCAAGAACAAAATAATCAGAATAAAAACACACAAATCAAAGATAGCAAATGATGAAAAGATAGAAACATTTTTGGTTACCACAGAACTATCTGAGAAGCCATCTTTGGAAACTGTTTGCAAAAGGGCGGGCACTTTCAAATAAACCCTGGCAGGTGATTGGAAGGTCTATCAGTGTTTCTCAAATGGGTGTATGTGTCCCCTTAGGGGTACTTTGGAGGACTGCAGGGGGTACGTGACATTTTTTGCAAAATGTTTTTCAGTTACAAGGCTGTAGTTACTTCTACTGTCTTTTTATTCTCCAAGTTTGTTGCTTTTTTCAAAGTTTTTGTCGCTGTTTTTGAAGTTTTCACCTTTTTTTTAAGGTTTTGTCATTTGTTTTGACCTATTCTTGCCTTTCGTCCTTACTTTTTTGCTCATACATGTATACATGTACATAGATAGATGGACAGATATTAACTCATGAAGTAAACAGTTGTTTACTATTATTATCACCCCCTTCAAACTAAAGACTATCAGACCTGTTGTTTTGTCACATAGACCTTCAGTGGTGATATCTTCAGTGGGACTGCTTCTCCTGTGCTAACGTATGGAAGCAGCCTCTCAGTGAAAGTGTGTGTGATGGTGTGTATGTGTGTGTTAGTATCAGGATCAGAGAACAACAGCTTTCCTCTGTTCCAGTCCAGAGTCACTCTGATCCGCTGGAGCTGCTTATTAAACGGGAGATCAGTGTTTGGAGCTGGTGGAGGCCACGCTGTGTATTCACCTTTATAGAACAATATTACCCAAAATCCAGAATTTATCTGCTTCCTCTGGACAGACTCTGCTAACACACCCAGCATCCAGCATGTATTGTCTCCAACCTCGACATCCCAGCTGTGAGTCCCTGAGTTAAAGCCCTCAGAGCCCAGGACAGAGCGGGAGAAGAGTGAATCAAACCTCTCTGGATTATCAGGAAGCTTCTGTCTCTCTCCTCGTCTCACACCGGTCAGATCTTCAGACAGGATGAGTCTTGGATCAGCAGTGTTTGGGTCCAGAATCAGAGGAGTGAAGGAGACCATGTCCTTGATCTTGTTCCAGATGTTGAAGCTCAGGTTGCCCAGGTGTTTGGCCTCGTCTATCAGAGCTCCTGAGAGCAGCTGTGGATCATCCAGCAGGGGGCGCTGCTGGACTCTTTCCACTGCAGCCTTGTAGTTGATCAGGAATGAGACGTCTTCAGCTCTCAGCTGCTCCTCTGTGGCTCTGACTGTGTCTGAAAGAGCTGCTATGTCTCTGCTCAGAGCCTCCATCTTCTCCTTCATCCTCTGACTCTTCTGCTCCTCTTCCTCCCTCAGTGCAGCCAACCTGGCCTCCTCTTCCTCTTCTAGAAACTGGTGAAGCTTCTTAAACTGATCCTTAATCTGCGTCTCTGTGTGTCGGGCCTGGACCTTCAGGTGTTCTGCTGTTTGATCAAACTTCACTTTAACTTGTTCAAAAACCTTTATCTTCTTCTTTAATGGCTCCAGAGTTTCCTGGAGTTCCTTCTTGTGTTGTCGTGCAGCTTCATCGATGGGTCTGAATCTGTGGTTGGTGTGTTTTTCTGAATCTCTGCAGACGACACACACCGGCTGCTGATGGTCCAGACAGAAGAGTTTGAGTTTCTCAGAGTGCAGACTGCAGAGAGCCTCTGAAGCTCTCTGATCTCTCTGCTGTAAGAAACTCTCACACAGCTTCTTTAACTCCAGGTTACAAGGTGGTTCTGACTTTGAAGATCTTCTCTTACAAACTGGACACTCCTGTGTTGTTTTCTCTCTCCACCAGCTCTTCAGACAGTCTTTACAGAAGCTGTGGCTACATGACAGAAGAACAGGATCTCTAAAGACTTCATGACAGACCGAACAGCAGAAATCCTCCTCTGACATAGAAGCCATTTTGTCTCTGAGTGCAGATAAAAACACAACAGACGGTGTTAAAGTTGTGTCACAGTGTTGCAGAAAGCTGCCTCAGTTACTTTCACTTTGAGTCTCAAAGTGTTTTTTTCAGTCTGCAGCAGATTACAGTTAAAGTATTTCACTTCTTCAGTACTTTAGAGCTCCTTCCTGTAACTGTCCTCCCTCAGTTAAAGTCACAGCTTTGTAATAAAAGGTAAATATTACCGTCTGTCTGTCGGTGCGTGTCTTCTAACTGACAACTCAACAGGAACTAAGTGGTTTCCTGGTTTGTCTCAGATGACGTAATATAAGGTGTGGAGCAGGGAGTGTGTGTGTGTGAGCGTGTGTGTGTGTGTTTGTGAGTGTATGAGAGTGTGCGTGAGCATGTGTGTGCGTGTGTTTGTGTATGTGTGTGTGTGTGTGTGTGCGTGTGGTGCATGTGTGTGTGTGTGTGTGAGTGTGTATGTGAGCTTCAAATACAGAAAAACCAAATCTAAACATAAACATGCTGCAAGAACCAGCACACAAAGAACAGAAACTATTTGATCTCCAACAACTTAACATCAAAGTACTACTATTTCAAAAGGCAATTCACACATTACATTTCAGATGATTATCTATTCATTCCATTACAATGATACAATGACAATCGATAAAACTACTCAAAAATGATAAGTAACTGTTGCATTACAGACAAACAATATTCCATGTTTAGATCATGAAAGTTTAGAGATAATGAGATTCATTGTCACCAACTAGCGTGGAGCATGAACCAATTAGACTACATGATCTGTGGATGTAATATTTCATCATCATTCTTTACTGTAATGTACTACTGTTTACTGTATCAGACACTGTTTACAGTATTGACAGTACTGCACTGTATGCATGCAGGCCCTTGGAATTGCTTGTCCAATTCTGCCAACTTGTTACTGTTGATTGAGATATATACTTTATATATATTGTGTATATATACATATACACTCGTACCACATTGTTCGCCATGCCCGAAGGTTTTTTTAATTTTGAAATTTTATCAGTTCAAGTCCAATGAATAGCTTGAAATGGTACAAAGTTAAGTGGTGAACTGCCTGAGGTGAAAAAAAAAGTAAGGTTACCCAAAACTGAAAAATAATGTACATTTCAGAATTTTACAAAAAGGCCTTTTTCAGGGAACAAGAAATGGGTTAACAATGTAAAGCTGTTTTGCAGCAATGGAGGTTGATCAAGCTTTGAAAGTTTGTGCTACCTATTCCCACAGGTGTTCCAACTGGTCTGGATTACTTACAACCCCCTCTGTTTGTATAAAAGTATTGGTGGAACACACTGTGGTACCATACGCTCGTGAGCATTATTTGAACAGTATTGTACTGCAGAAAGTAGTGTGTTGCCATAAAAATGGCGGGGAAAATGCAATTAACAATGGAAGAGAGACAGACCATCATACCACTTAAGAATGTTGGTCTTTCCTACAGAGAAATTGCGAAGAAAGTCAAGGTGTCAGTGAGTACAGTATTCTTCACCATCAAAAGGCACTTAGAAACTGGGGGAAACTCTGACAGGAAGAGGTCTGGCAGACCCAAAGCCACAACAGAATCAGAAGACAAGTGTCTGAGAGTCAACAGCTTGCGTGATAGGCGGCTCACAGGACAACAGCTTCAAGCACAGCTTAATAGTGGTCGTAATAAGCAAGTCTCAGTTTCAACTGTAAAGAGAAGACTTGGAGCTGCAGGTTTGATAGGTCGAGTTGCAGCAAGAAAGCCATTGCTAAGACGTCAGAATAAGAAAGAGAGGCTTGCCTGGGCCAAGAAACACTGCCAATGGACTACTGAAGACTGGAAGAAGGTGTTATGGACTGATGAATAAAAATAAAAATCTTTGGTTCATCACACAGGATTTTTGTACGCCGTCTAGTAGGCAAAAGGATGGTTCCTCTGTGTGTGACATCAACTGTCAAACATGGAGGAGGAAGCGTGATGGTCTGGGGCTGTTTTGCTGGATCCAGGGTTGGTTATTTGTACAGAGTGAAAGGCACCCTGAACCAAAACAGCTACCACAGCATTTTGCAGCGCCAGGTAGTACCCTCTGGTATGCGCCTAGCTGGTCAGGGGTTCATCCTACAGCAAGATAATGACCCAAAACATAAGTCCAAGCTATGCCAGAAGTACCTTAGCAAAAAACAACAAGATGGTAAGCTTAAAAACATGGAGTGGCCAGCACAGTCACCAGACTTAAACCCCATTGAGCTGGTTTGGGATGAACTGGACAGAAAAGTGAAAGCAAAGCAACCTACAAGTGGCACACATTTATGGGAACTTCTGCCACAGAGTTGGGAATAAATTTCTGAAGAATATTTGATTTCCATTGTAGAAAGAATGCCACGAGTGTGTTCAGCTGTTATATCTGCCAAAGGGAGCTACTTTGATGAGTCAAACATTTTGAATACATTTTGGTTTATAAATTGATTCCATGATTTCTTTTTTAACTTAAATTGTTCATTTGTTCTATTCTTTCATTTCAGAGTACAATAAGACATTAAACTGCATGAATTTCAATAAAAACCTGGAAAAATTGGGGTGTTCTAAAACTTTTGACTGGTAGTGTATTTATACTATGTGAGTATGTATGTATGCATGCATGCATGTATGCAGAAATCAGAAATTAATTGTCTGAAAATCTTAAAGCTCCAATTTACTGCTGAAAACGTTGAACACTGGCAGAGTTGGAAGCTGAAATGTATTACCTAAAGAGGTCAGAGCTGAAATACATCGCTAGAAAAGCTGGAAGCTAAACTGTAATACTGTCAAAAGTAGAAAATGAGAGGGTGTGAGTTATGAAATGAACATATATCGAGTGTATCCATATAATCAGACTGAATGTAAACTTTATGAACACATTAAGCCTTGTGTTGTCTTTCCGTCGACCTGCAACTTTTTGTTTTTCTGGGTGAAATTTTAAAGTAAAATTGGCAATACTTTTTCTCACGTTTTTGTCACTTCTTCAGATGTATTTGTCGGGATTTTTTTGACGTTTTTGTTATTTTTCTAAATCATTTTTTTAAACATTTTGTCAATTTTTTCAATGTTCTTGTATAATTCCCCCCCCCCCCAAAATGCTATAAAATTGAATAAAACATCCAAATTAAATGAAAGTTGTGAACTGATCATTTATTTTACGGAACCATCCAGCTTATTTTTTATTTTTTTGATAATGTGGTTAAATGAAACCCAAATTTTCTGATATAGAAACTTTTTGAAAACGGGTCAAATTTGACCCGAGGACATCAGGCGAGTTAAAAAGATTTATTATGATTTTCTTTATTGATCAATGTTGATAATAAATCTGTTCAGATCAGATCAGCAGTTTCCATTATAATCAGCACAAGTTTTCCTCAAAAGCTGAAGCCTTTATACAAATTATTACATAAAATGAATAAGAAAACAGAAAAGAATACCCATCAGACATTTACAGCAAACTCTCAACATAAGTTTAGTATTTCTTCTTTTTTTCATAAACTTAATGTAAAACAAATATTTTAGCTTTCCTTTCCAGAGTTCACCACACACACCTCGATCAAATCAATGAAATCAAAAATAAACATTTAAAACAAATCAAGAACAAAATAATCAGAATAAAAACACATAAATCAAAGATAGCAAATGATCAAAAGATAGATAAATGTTACAATGATGATACTATGTCATGTCTAAATGGCAACACATTCACTAGTGACAGAACAATGTTCTCATAAGCTGCTGTTTACATTAGCTCGGCTGTGACGCAGGTTTGTAACACTGCTGCAGTCACATAAGCTGACACGCAAAATTTTTGGTTTCCACAGAAATATCTTAGAAGCCGTTATTGGAAACTGTTTGGAAAAGGGCGGGCACTTTTAAATAAACCCTGGCAGGTGATTGGAAGGTCTATCAGTGTTTCTCAAATGGGGGTCCGTGTCCCCTTAGGGGTACTTTGGAGGACTGCAGGGGGTACGTGACATTTTTTGCAAAATGTTTTTCAGTTACAAGGCTGTAGTTACTTCTACTGTCTTTTTATTATCTAAGTTTGCTGCTTTTTTCAACGTTTTTGTCGCTGTTTTTGAAGTTTTCACCTTTTTTTAAGGTTTTGTTGTTTGTTTTGACCTATTCTTGCCTTTCATCCTTACTTTTTTTGCTCATACTTGTAAACATGTACATACATAGATGGACAGATATTAACTATTAACTACTATTATTATCACCCCCTTCAAACTAAAGACTATCAGACCTGTTGTTTTGTCACATAGACCTTCAGTGGTGATATCTTCAGTGGGACTGCTTCTCCTGTGCTAACGTATGGAAGCAGCCTCTCAGTGAAAGTGTGTGTGATGGTGTGTATGTGTGTGTTGGTATCAGGATCAGAGAACGACAGCTTTCCTCTGTTCCAGTCCAGAGTCACTCTGATCCTCTGGAGCTGCTGCTTAAATGGGAGATCAGTGTCTGGAGCTGGTGGAGACCACGCTGAGTATTTACCTCTATAGAACCATATTGTCCATAATCCAGATCGTATGATTCCCTTCCTCTGGACAGACTCTGCTAACACACCCAGTGTCCAAAATGTATTGTCTCCAACCTCGACATCCCAGCTGTGAGTCCCTGAGTTAAAGCCCTCAGAGCTCAGAACAGAGAAGTGAGAATCAATCCTCTCTGGATTATCAGGAAGCTTCTGTCTCTCTCCTCCTAGTCTCACACTGGTCAGATCTTCAGACAAGATGAGTTCTGGATAAGCAGTGTTTGGGTCCAGAATCAGAGGAGTGTAGGAGACCATGTCCTTCATCTTGTTCCAGATGTTGAAGCTCAGGTTGCCCAGGTGTTTGGCCTCGTCTATCAGAGCTCCTGAGAGCAGCTGTGGATCATCCAGCAGGGGGCGCTGCTGGACTCTTTCCACTGCAGCCTTGTAGTTGATCAGGAATGAGACGTCTTCAGCTCTCAGCTGCTCCTCTGTGGCTTTGACTGTGTCTGAAAGAGCTGCTATGACTCTGCTCAGAGCCTCCATCTTCTCCTTCATCCTCTGACTCTTCTGCTCCTCTTCCTCCCTCAGTGCAGCCATCCTGGCCTCCTCTTCCTCCTCTAGAAACTGGTGAAGCTTCTTAAACTGATCCTTAATCTGCGTCTCTGTGCGTCGGGCCTGGACCTTCAGGTGTTCTGCTGTTTGATCAAACTTCACTTTAACTTGTTCAAAAACCTTTATCTTCTTCTTTAAGGGCTCCAGAGATTCCTGGAGTTTCTTCTTGTGTTGTCGTGCAGCTTCATTGATGGGTCTGAATCTGTGGTTGGTGTGTTTTTCTGAATCTCTGCAGACGACACACACTGGCTGCTGATGGTCCAGACAGAAGAGTTTGAGTTTCTCAGAGTGCAGACTGCAGAGAGCCTCTGAAGCTCTCTGATCTCTCTGCTGTAAGAAGCTCTCACACAGCTTCTTTAACTCCAGGTTACAAGGTGGTTCATAAAAAGATCTTCTCTTACAAACTGGACACTCCTGTGTCTGTTTCTCTGCCCACCAGCTCTTCAGACAGTCTTTACAGAAGCTGTGGCTACATGACAGAACAACAGGATCTCTAAAGACTTCATGACAGACCGCACAGCAGAAATCCTCCTCTGACATGGAAGCCATTTTGTCTCTGAGTGCAGATAAAAACACAGCAAACGGCGTTAAAGTTGTGTCACAGTGTGCGCCTCCCTGCTGCAGAAAGCTGCCTCAGTTACTTTCACTTTGAGTCTCAAAGTGTATTTTTCAGTCTGCAGAAGATTACAGTTAAAGTATTTCACTTCTTCAGTACTTTAGAGCTCCTTCCTGTAACTGTCCTCCCTCAGTTAAAGTCACAGCTTTGTAATAAAAGGTAAATCTTACCGTCTATCTGTCGCTACGTCTCTTCTCACTGACAACTCAACAGGAACAAAATGGTTTACCTGGTTTGTCTCAGATGACGTAATGTAAGGTGTGGAGCTTTGTCAGGCAGCTGAAATATCTTAAAGGGAACGTTTGTGTGTGTGTGTGTGTTTATGTGTGAGTGAGCGAGTGTGTGTGTGTGTGTGTGGCGTCGTTGTGATTGTGAGCGGCGGTAATGTATGTGTGTGTGTGTGTGTGTTTGTGAGTATGTGTGTGTGTGTGCTGCAAATACAGAAAACAACCAAATACAGAAACGTACAAGACGTATCTGCCAGTGCAAATAAAACAAGAGCTTGCAGATTCGTCTGGTTCCCAGGATAATGCAGAAGTAGTAGGTTTGTGTGTGTGTGTGTGTGTATGTATGTATGTATGTATGTAAGAGTGTGTGTATGTGTATGTATGTATGTATGTATGTATGTAAGAGTGTGTGTATGTATATGTATGTATGTATGTACTGTATGTGTATGTATGTATGTAAGAGTGTGTGTATGTGTATGTATGTATGTATGTATGTATGTAAGAGTGTGTGTATGTGTATGTATGTATGTATGTACTGTATGTGTGGGAACAAAACTGCACAGAAAACATTACTAGAAAATGCAATTCCTGAAGGAAATGTGTGTGAATGCTGAAAGCTGAAATCAATTCCAAAGTGCCGCTGAAAATGCAGAAATCTAAAATTAATTGTCTGAAAAATCTTAAAGCTCCAATGTACTGCTGAAAACCCTGAACAGTGGCAGAGTTGGAAGCTGAACTGTATTACATAAAGAGGTCAGAGCTGAAATACATCACTAGAAAAGCTGGAAGCTAAACTGTAATACTGTCAAAAGTGGTAAATGAGAGGGTGTAAGTTATGAAATGAACATATATCGAGTGTATCCATATAATCAGACTGGATGCAAACTTTATGAACACATTAAAAGGACAATTCCAGTCATGACCAGTCGAACGACGAACGCGTGCTTGAGCTATGTTACTGGTTACTGGTTACTGGTTACTGGTTCGACTGGTCATGACTGTTTCCCAAGATGGCGCCTGCATGTATACATGAACCCTACAGTCTTTATAATCTATGTTTTTAATAAACTGTCTGTACACTTACAAAGTTCTCAATGCTTCAGTTTACATGTAGGGACCCTCATTATGCTACCGTGGAAGTGAGGTGATATTTTGAGCCTTGTTAGTGGTATAGAAATAGCGATTTACCCTCTGCCCCAAAGGCTAGCTTTAGAAGCTAACCACCGGTTTGCTGTAGCTTATTTCAAGCTATAGACGCATTTGATTAGCATGAAAACATATCCCAGAGATCGATCGACTTGGTACACCTATGTTATTAACCCCTAGGTTCATTTTGTGACAGAATTCTTCTTTAATCCTTGTGTTGTCTTCACGTTGACCTGCCACTTTTTCTTTTTCTGGGTCAAAATTTAAAATTAAAATTGGTCAGCACTTTTTCTCACTTTTCCCGACATTTCTGTCACTTTATTCCAAGTTTTTTGTGCCTTTTTGACGTTTTTGTTATTTTTTCCCCACTTTTTTAAAATCTTTTTTTAGACATTTTGTCCATTTTTTTCAATGTTCTTGTATCATTTTTTACCCCAAAATGCTTTAAAATTGAATAAAACACCCAAATTCAATGAAAAATGTGAACTGATCATTTATTTTACGGAACCATCTACAGTATTATTTATTTTTTTGACAATTTGGTTTAAATAGAAACCCAAATTTTCTGATATAGAAACTTTTTGAAAATGGGTCAAATTTGACCCGAGGACACCAGGAGGGTTAAGAAGATTTATTATGATTTTCTTTATTGGTCAATGTTGATAATAAATCTGTTCTTAGATCAGCAGTTTGCATTATAATCACCACAGTTTTCCTCAAAAGCTGCAGCCTTCATACAAATTGTTACATAAAATTAATTAGAAAACAGAAAAGAATACCCATCAGACATTTACAGCAAACTCTCAATAAACATAAGTTCAGTATTTCATCTTTTTTGTCATAAAATCAATGTAAAACATATATTTTAACTTTCCTCCCCAGAGTTCACCATACACAACTCGATCAACTCAATGAAATAAAATCAAAAACAAACATTTAAAACAAATCAAGAACAAAATAATCAGAATAAAAACACACAAATCAAAGACAGCAAATGATGAAAAGATAGATAAATGTAACAATGATGATACTATGTCATGTCTAAATGGCAACACATTCACTAGTGACAGAACAATGTTCTCATAAGCTGCTGTTTACATTAGCTCGGCTGTGACGCAGGTTTGTAACACTGCTGCAGTCACGTAAGCTGACACGCAAAATTTTTGATTTCCACAGAAATATCTGAGAAGCCGTCATTGGAAACTGTTTGGAAAAGGGCGGGCACTTTCAAATAAACCCTGGCAGGTGATTGGATGGTCTATTAGTGTTTATTCGCTGTACATTTCATATTTCATATTTTATATATTATTACTGTATATTTGTTTTTATTATATATGTTTAAAGTATTGATAATATATGTTGTTTTTATTTGTTGTTTGTATATCTGGAGTGGTAACGAAAATAATTTCCCCCTGGGATTATTAAAGTATTTCTGATTCTGATTTCTCAAATGGGGGTACGTGTCCCCCTAGGGGTACTTTGGAGGACTGCAGGGGGTATGTGAAATTTTTTGCAAAATGCTTTTCAGTTACAAGGCTGTAGTTACTTCTACTGTCATTTTATTCTCCAAGTTTGTCGTGTTTTTCAAAATTTTTGTCGCAGTTTTTGAAGTTTATCACCTTTTTTTAAGGTTTTGTCATTTGTTTTGACCTATTCTTGCCTTTCTTCCTTACTTTCCTTATTAGTTTTTTGGTGCAAATCCTCCATCATAATAGCAATGCTCCAAGGTCCAAATGCGCCTGGCTTTTAAAGGGAATGGGAGATGATCTCTGATTGGTTTATTGCATGTTACGCCCAAAACACACCTATGAATTAATGAAGACACTAAGTACAACCCTTTAGAACCGTGCACCCGGCGCACGGACCCTTTTATTCGCCGTCAACTAGCAAAAGTGGATTTGGACACGCCCTAAACACACCTGCACCAGGCGCTTCACACTGTGCGTGTGAAGCGAATTTGTGTAAACTGAATATTGGACCAGTATTGGCTTCCATCTATTTGTGATGTCACAAATCTCACTTGTAGCCCCGCCTCTTTAGAAACTTTACACTTTGATCACTGGATGACAAAACAGCCTTCTAGAGTGTGTGTGTGTGTGTGTGTGTGTGTCATACAAACAGCCTTCCAGTGTCAAAGTCTGCACGAACATTATTCTACACAGTGAAGCGCAACATTAATTAAAATATAAGAACAAGGAGAAAACCCCCATTTTTGACTTTAAATAAAATTAGGGAGAAAACTGCTGTTTCCCGTTACTGTTTGCTGCTGCAAATATAAAGTTTGGACTTACAGTATTTGAGCATTTATTTCAGAAGATTTGCTCGTACATGTATACATCTACATAGATAGATGGACAGATATTAACTTACAAAGTGAACAGTTGTTTACTATTATTATCACCCCCTTCAAACTAAAGACTATCAGACCTGTTGTTTTGTCACACAGACCTTCAGTGGTGATATCTTCAGTGGGACTGCTTCTCCTATGCTAAAGTATGGAAACAGCCTCTCAGTGAAAGTGTGTGTGAAGGTGTGTATGTGTGTGTTAGTATCAGGATCAGAGAACGACAGCTTTCCTCTGTTCCAGTCCAGAGTCACTCTGATCCTCTGGAGCTGCTTATTAAATGGGAGATCAGTGTCTGGAGCTGATGGAGACACTGCTGAGTATTTACCTTCAGAGAACAATATTATCCATATTCCAGACTGTATGAGTCCCTTCCTCTGGACAGACTCTGCTAACACACCCAGTTCCCAGTCTGTATTGTCTCCAACCTCGACATCCCAGCTGTGAGTCCCTGAGTTAAAGCCCTCAGAGCCCAGGACAGAGAGGGAGAAGAGTAAATCAACCCTCTCGGGATTATCAGGAAGCTTCTGCCTGTCTCCTAGTCTCACACTGGTCAGATCTTCAGACAGGATGAGTCTTGGTTGAGCAGTGTTTGGATCCAGAACCAGAGGAGTGAAGGAGACCAAGTCCTTCATCTTGTTCCAGATGTTGAAGCTCAGGTTGCCCAGGTGTTTGGCCTCGTCTATCAGAGCTCCTGAGAGCAGCTGTGGATCATCCAGCAGGGGGCGCTGCTGGACTCTTTCCACTGCAGCCTTGTAGTTGATCAGGAATGAGATGTCTTCAGCTCTCAGCTGCTCCTCTGTGGCTCTGACTGTGTCTGAAAGAGCTGCTATGTCTCTGCTCAGAGCCTCCATCTTCTCCTTCATCCTCTGACTCTTCTGCTCCTCTTCCTCCCTCAGTGCAGCCATCCTGGCCTCCTCTTCCTCTTCTAGAAACTGGTGAAGCTTCTTAAATTGATCCTTAATCTGCGTCTCTGTGCGTCGGGCCTGGACCTTCAGGTGTTCTGCTGTTTGATCAAACTTCACTTTAACTTGTTCAAAAACCTTTAACTTCTTCTTTAAGGGCTCCAGAGTTTCCTGGAGTTTCTTCTTGTGTTGTCGTGCAGCTTCATCGATGGGTCTGAATCTGTGGTTGGTGTGTTTTTCTGAATCTCTGCAGACGACACACACTGGCTGCTGATGGTCCAGACAGAAGAGTTTGAGTTTCTCAGAGTGCAGACTGCAGAGAGCCTCTGAAGCTCTCTGATCTCTCTGCTGTAAGAAACTCTCACACAGCTTCTTTAACTCCAGGTTACAAGCCGGTTCATAAAAAGATCTTCTTTTACAAACTGGACACTCCTGTGTTGGTTTCTTTGCCCACCAGCTCTGCAGACAGTCTTTACAGAAGCTGTGGCTACATGACAGAAGAACAGGATCTCTAAAGACTTCATGACAGACCGAACAGCAGAAATCCTCCTCTGACATGGAAGCCATTTTGTCTCTGAGTGCAAATAAAAACACAGCAGACGGTGTTGTGTCACAGTGTGCCTCTCCCTTGTGCAGAAAGTTGCCTCAGTTACTTTAACTTTGAGTCTCTAAGTGTTTTTTTCAGTCTGCAGCAGATTACAGTTAAAGTATTTCACTTATTCAGTACTTTAGAGCTCCTTCCTGTAACTGTCCTCCCTCAGTTAAAGTCACAGCTTTGTAATAAAAGGTAAATATTACCGTCTGTCTGTCTGTCGGTGCGTCTCTTCTCCCTGACAACTCAACAGGAACTAACTGGTTTCCTGGTTTGTCTCAGATGAAGTAAGGTAAAGGACGGCGCTTTGTTTAGATATAAACATGACTACCAGCAGGAGTGGCGAGGGTTGAAAACCGGATTGGGAAGACCGCAGACCCATGGCGCTGATTGAAGATAAACTGCATTATCTCCTGATGCGGGTGGTTTTATCTGTTCACATCAAAATAAAAGCTTCATTTCCTGAATATTGCAGGTGAACAGAGAGAGATCACATGAAGAGATAGACAGAGAGGATGCTGGGTAAACGACGGCCTCTCTTTATGGACTTGTGGGAGTGTTTGTTCAGTGTGTGTCGCTTCATTTACAGATTGAGGCCTACAGCAACACAAAGACTCCTCTGTTTGACCTGCTGAGAGTGTGTGTGTGTGTGTGTGTGTGTGTGTGTGTCTGTGCGTGTGTGTGTCTGTGTGTGTGTGTGTCTGTGCGTGTGTGTGTGTGTGTGTGTGTGTGTGTGTGTGTCTGTGCGTGTGAGCCTGGAAGCGTGTGAGTAAGGATGTGAGGGAGTGTGTGTGTGTGTGTCGTGTGTGTGTGTGTGTATGTAAATGTATGTGTGTGTATGTATGTATGTATGCATGTATGTGTTAATGTATTTATGGATGTACAGTATGTGTGTATGTATGTATGTGTGTGTGTATGTATGTATGTGTGTGTGTATGTATGTATGTATGCATGTATGTGTGAATGTATTTATGGATGTACAGTATGTGTGTGCGTATGTATGTATATGTGTGTGTGTGTCCAGATTTTGGTCTTAACACCCAGCTAGAGGAAGTATGAACAAAACTGCACAGAAAACATAACTAGTAAAATAAAATTCCTAAAGGAAATGCGTGTGAATGCTGAAATCAATTTCAAAGTGCTGCTAAAAATGCAGGAATCTGAAATTAATTGTCCAATTGTCCAATCTACTGAAAACCCAAAAACTGGCAGAGTTGGAAGCTGAACTGTAATACTGTCAAAAGTGAAAGATGAGAGAGTGTAAGTTATGAAATGACAACATGACATCATTACTTTGCGTAAACATACACGCCACTTTCCTAAAGCCAAATGGCGTGTTATCTGTACGAATTTTGAGCTGTCCATGTGTATGTCTACGCTGTACTATCGCAAGAACAACGTCACACGCGTGGGTTTAGGTAAAGAACATTGGGAAAGGCTTTAGTAACACAAAAAAACTACAAAAACACGAAGGTGACCAACGTCACACGCTTAGGACAACAATAAACGGTTGGGTTTAGGAAAGAAACATTGGGGAAGGCTTAAAGGAATACGCCACTGTTTGTTGAAATAGTGCTTATCATGGTCTACCCTGGCTGTAGATAGGTGGGCCAACGCATTTTTTGTCTCAGTGCAAGTAATTAGGTTGTTTTTTTGTCTTTTGTTGGCTCACTTTTACTCACAACATGCTAACCGGCAACATAGGATTCCATTCACTACGCTAAGCTAACTGCCGGTGTTGCACCGGACCAAAACAATGCATGCACAAAAAATGCGTTGGCCCACCTATCTACAGCTAGGGGAGGCCGTGATAAGCCCTATTTCAACAAACGGTGGCATATCCCTTTAAAAAATAAACAAACCAAAAAAAACGGTTGAAAAACACCACACACGGGACGCGATCCCGACTCTCCTGGGTGAAAGTCCTGCGTTTGAACTGACCCGAGGACAACAGGAGGGTTAAGAAGATTTATTATGATTTTCTTTATTGATCAATGTTGATAGTAAATCTGTTCTTAGATCAGCAGTTTGAATTTTAATCACCACAAGTTTTCCTCAAAAGTTGCAGCCTTCATCTTTTTTTATCATAAACTTAATGTTAAAAATAAATATTTTAGCTTTCCTCCCCACAGTTCACCACACACACCTCGAACAAATCAATGAAATCAAAAATAAACATTTAAAACAAATCAAGAACAAAATAATCGGAATAAAAACACACAAATCAAAGATAGCAAATGATCAAAAGATAGATAAATGTTACAATGATGATACTATGTCATGTCTAAATGGCAACACATCCACTAGTCACAGAACAATGTTCTCATAAGCTGCTGTTTAGATGAGTCATTGGAAACTGTTTGGAAAAAGGCGGGCACTGTCAAATAAACCCTGGCAGGTGATTGGATGGTCTTTCACAGTTTCTCAAATGGGTGTATATGTCCCCCTAGTGGTACTTTGGAGGACTGCAGGGGGTACGTGACATTTTTTGCAAAATGTTTTTCAGTTACAAGGGTGTAGTTACTTCTACTGTCTTTTTATTATCCAAGTTTGTTGCTTTTTTCAAAGTTTTTGAAGTTTTCACCTTTTTTTAAGGTTTTGTCGTTTGTTTTGACCTATTCTTGCCTTTCGTCCTTACTTTTTTGCTCATACATGTAAACATGTACATAGAAAGATGGACAGATATTAACTCATGAAGTGAACAGTTGTTTACTATTATTATCACCCCCTTCAAACTAAAGACTATCAGACCTGTTGTTTTGTCACATAGACCTTCAGTGGGGATATCTTCAGTGGGACTGCTTCTCCTGTGCTAACGTATGGAAACAGCCTCTCAGTGAAAGTGTGTGTGAAGGTGTGTATGTGTGTGTTAGTATCAGGATCAGAGAACGACAGCTTTCCTCTGTTCCAGTCCAGAGTCACTCTGATCCTATGGAGCTGCTTCTTAAACGGGAGATCAGTGTCTGGAGCTGGTGGAGACCACGCTGAGTATTTACCTTTATAGAACCATATTGTCCATAATCCAGATCGTATGATTCCCTTCCTCTGGACAGACTCTGCTGACACACCCAGTGTCCAAAATGTATTGTCTCCAACTTTGACATCCCAGCTGTGAGTCCCCCAGTTAAAGCCCTCAGAGCTCAGAACAGAGAAGTGAGAATCAATCCTCTCTGGATTATCAGGAAGCTTCTGTCTCTCTCCTCCTTGTTTCACACTGGTCAGATCTTCAGACAGGATGAGTCTTGGATGAGCAGTGTTTGGGTCCAGAACCAGAGGAGTGTAGGAGACCATGTCCTTCATCTTGTTCCAGATGTTGAAGCTCAGGTTGCCCAGGTGTTTGGCCTCGTCTATCAGAGCTCCTGAGAGCAGCTGTGGATCATCCAGCAGGGGGCGCTGCTGGACTCTTTCCACTGCAGCCTTGTAGTTAATCAGGAATGAGACATCTTCAGCTCTCAGCTGCTCCTCTGTGGCTCTGACTGTGTCTGAAAGAGCTGCTATCTCTCTGCTCAGAGCCTCCATCTTCTCCTTCATCCTCTGACTCTTCTGCTCCTCTTCATCCCTCAGTGCAGCCATCCTGGCCTCCTCTTCCTCCTCTAGAAACTGGTGAAGCTTCTTAAACTGATCCTTAATCTGCATCTCTGTGCGTCGGGCCTGGACCTTCATGTGTTCTGCTGTTTGGTCACACTCCTCTTTAACTTGTTCAAAAACCTTTATCTTCTTCTTTAATGGCTCCAGAGATTCCTGGAGTTCCTTCTTGTGTTGTCGTGCAGCTTCATCGATGGGTCTGAATCTGTGGTTGGTGTGTTTTTCTGAATCTCTGCAGACGACACACACTGGCTGCTGATGGTCCAGACAGAAGAGTTTGAGTTTTTCCGAGTGCAGACTGCAGAGAGCCTCTGGAGCTCTCTGATCTCTCTGCTGTAAGAAACTCTCACACAGCTTCTTTAACTCCAGGTTAAGAGGTGGTTCATAAAAAGATCTTCTCTTACAAACTGGACACTCATGTGTCTGTTTCTCTGCCCACCAGCTCTGCAGACAGTCTTTACATAAGCTGTGGCTACATGACAGAACAACAGGATCTCTAAAGACTTCATGACAGACCGAACAGCAGAAATCCTTCTCTGACATGGAAGCCATTTTGTCTCTGAGTGTAGATGAAAACACAGCAGACGTTAAAGTTGTGTCACGGTGTGGCCCTCCCTGCTGCAGAGAGCTGCCTCAGTTACTTTCACTTTGGGTCTCTAAGTGTTTTTTTTCAGTCTGCAGCAGATTACAGTTAAAGTATTTCACTTCCTCAGTACTTTAGAGCTCCTTCCTGTAATTGTCCTCCCTCAGTTAAGGTCACAGCTTTGTAATAAAAGGTAAATATTACCGTCTGTCTGTTGCTGCGTCTCTTCTCAGTCACAACTCAACAGGAACTAACTGGTTTCCTGGTTTATCTCAGGTGACGTAATATAAGGTGTGGGGCTTTGTGTGAGCTGCAAATACAGAAAACAACCAAATACAGAAACATGCTGCAAGAAGCAGCACACAACAACAGAAACTATTTCCAGCTGAAATTAAAAAGTCATGCCATCAGAATTTAAAAATATGACTTCAACAGAAAGTTACACATCAGCTGTAGCCATCTTGGTTGTTTTAGAAAATGCCTCTTTATCAAGTGCGAGGGATGGTGAGCCAAACATGTCGACAGCACGTTTTTTTGCAAAAAGCGTGAAGGATCTGCAAATTGTCAGTCACTGTCTCAAACCCGCCTCATATTAGATGAACCGTTGTGATTGGCCCGGCCAGGATTTGGTCGGCTGGAAATCTGTCTGAATGGGACAAGACGTATCTGCCAGAGCAAATAAAACAAGAGCTTGCGGATTCGTCTGGTTCCCAGGATAATGTAGAAGTGGTAGATTTGTGTGTGTATGTATGTGTGTGTGTATGTGTGTGTGTGTATGTGTGTGTACTGTATATGTATGTATGTATGCATACATACATGTTTTTATGTATACCCAGATTTTGGCCATAACACCCAGCCAGAGGAAGTGGGAACAAAACTGCACAGAAAACATAACTAGAAAATACATGCTGCTGAAAATGGGTGGGTGGTTATGGTGCAGTGGATATATCACTTGCCTTTGGTGTAGGAGACCTAGGTTTGATTCCCACTGCGATGCATTAATTAATTTACACTGGCAGAGTTGGAAACTGAAATGTATTACCTAAAGAGCTTAAATACATCGCTAGAAAAGCTGGAAGCTAAACTGTAATACTGTCAAAAGTGGTAAATGAGAGGGTGTAAGTTATGAAATTAACATATATCGAGTGTACCCATATAATCAGACTGGATGTAAACTTTATGAACACATTAAGCCTTGTGTTGTCTTCCCGTCGACCTGAAACTTTTTGTTTTTCTGGGTCAAATTTTAAAGTAAAATCGGCGACACGTTTTCTCACGTTTTTGTCACTTTTTCCAAGTTTTTTGTCACTTTTTCCGATGTTTTTGTCGGGATTTTTTTTGCGTTTGACGTTTTTGTTCTTTTTTTAAATCTTTTTTTTAAACATTTTGTCCATTTTTTCAATGTTCTTGTATAATTCCCCCCCCCCAAAATGCTATAAAATTTTATAAAACACCCAAAATCAATGAAAGTAGTGAACTGATCATTTATTTTATGGAACCATCCACTGTATTTTTTTAAATTTTTTTTTGACAATGCATTTAAAAGAAACCCAAATTTTCGGATATAGAAACTTTTTGAAAAGACAAATTTGACCCGAGGACAACAGGAGGGTTAAGAAGCTGTATTATGATTTTCTTTATTGATCAATGTTGATAATAAATCTGTTCTTAGATCAGCAGTTTGCATTATAATCACCACAGTTTTCCTCAAAAGCTGCAGCTTTCATACAAATTGTTACATAAAAACACACCTGTAACTGAGATTGTTTGGTTCACTGCTGCTCCAACACAAATACATTACTTGAAGCCTGACAAGATGGATTTTTGTGAGCTATGTGACCTTCTGATTTATGATATTGCCATGATCCAGCTGCTACATGGATTCAGGCAGAAAGCAGAGGGACAACACAGGAAAAACCAAAAAACTGTCTGACGGAATAGGACGGTGAAACAGAACATGCACGACGATGTGTTGCTTTAGTGATGTATCAGTTACAAAGAATGAAATAAAATATGTTAAAGATCCCTTCCACACATGTATTAAAGTGATGGTTCGGAGTAATTTCAACCTAGGGTCCTTTGCACCATGACCTCGAGCCAAACACGCCCCCAGAAGCTTTTTTCACCTGGGTCGAACAATGGACGAGTTAGCGTAGCGTAGCGTTATCAGCTGAATAGCTTAGCGCAGGGGCTAATGGATCCGAAGTGTTTCTTAACATTACCCCACTAATAATGCCCGAAATGATACCAAACGTCTACAGTAGTACAAATAGGTTATGCACTCATAAAACGATGGATTGTAAAGTTTGTAAGTACACCAGAAGTGTATGTAAATAACACTTGCCTGCTGGCTTCTCGTCTCTGCTGCTGCTGCTGCTGCTGTTCGACCCAGGTGAAAAAAG
This sequence comes from Perca fluviatilis, assembly GCF_010015445.1. Taxonomy (NCBI): domain Eukaryota; kingdom Metazoa; phylum Chordata; class Actinopteri; order Perciformes; family Percidae; genus Perca; species Perca fluviatilis. Next base: position 2,483,142 of record NC_053130.1, read on the forward strand.
CTTCTGGGGGGGTGTTTGGCTCGAGGTCATGGTGCAAAGGACCCTAGGGTGAAATTACTCCTAACCATCACTTTAAGTAGGCATGCACCGAATCAAGATTTTTGGGGTTCGGCCGAATACCGAATCCACTGGTTAAGAAAACGAATACCGAAATCTACTCCCATCCTCAGTCCATTAACACAGTAAACACATTAATGAAGTAAACAACGTCCACAGCCTCTAAAATAGTTAAATGTAACAACCTAATGTTGAATTCACACATCGTAGGAAAGCACATCGCTATCGCCAGATGAGTGACAATTTTGTTTGGCAAATTTTCACTAACCAGTGTATGATGAAGGCAAGGGTGAAATTAGAAAGCTAACGTTAGCTAACAAGCACCAGCCGGCCATTCTCATTTGCCGAGAGAACGGCTGACAGCCCGGGAGAGGAACTGTCTGGTTAACACAAGTTCTTAGCTGTGACTGTCCTTCCTTTGCCGTACCTGAAGTTGCTGCATTCTGGCTGCTGTCTGGAGATTCCTTCATGCACAACTCGTATTCTTTCAGATGTTTCATACCAGATGTTGTAACAGCGGCCATGTTGTGTATTGATTAGGGTCCTCGCCAACACAAGACCAATCAGCATTGAGCAGATTGAACATGTAGCTGGACTTGAATGGCCTTCTTTTGACTGAAAGTACTGCCAAGCAACAATTTTTCTGCTCACCAGTTCCATGTCCACTTTCTCACAGCCTACTGCGTTGAACGCTCCACCTACGTAAACACCTTCCCGAAATCAACGGCGCCGTCACTACGGCGACCAGCGTAGCGTGCAGAGTGCAAGCGTAGATTTCGGTTCGGGGGGAAAAAATTCTGCAGCAACCGAACCCTGTCAAAAAGCCCAATATTTGGCTGAATCCTAAGCCTGGATTCGGTGCATCACTAGTATTAAGGCATACAACATGTAACAAAATATAATTAACACATTAAAAGATAACGTATTTATAAGCTATATATCTTGCAGTACTTTTCATTCCATCTTTTTTATATTGCCTCATTATATTTTCCACTTCAAAACGTTCGGCGACAATCTCAGATCATAAGAAAACATTCAGGTTTTTAGTGTCTGTTCATGTTTTTTGAAGGACTGTTTGTGCCAAAACTATCATCTATTACAGAATATAAAAAATATGCAAATTTGCTTCTTTTTTTTTAAGTTTCATTTCTGGACATAAGATGTCTTATACTTCACTGTCAAGTCCATTCTCAGTGTTTGTGTTTTCCAAATCACATTTGTTTAAACTGAATATTGGACCATTATTGTGCTTCCATCTATTTGTGATGTCACAAATCTCACTTGTAGCCCCGCCTCTTAAAATCAGATTTTCAATTAGCACAAAGAAACTTTACACTTTGATCACTGGGTGAGAAAACAGCCTTCTAGTGTGTGTGTGTGTGTGTGTGTGTGTGTGTGTGTGTGTCTGTGTGTGTGTGTGTGTGAGACATACAAATAGCTTTCTAGTGTCAAACTCTGCACAAAAATTATTCTACACAGTGAAGTACAACATTAATTAAAATATAAGAACAAGGAGAAAACCCAATTTGTGAAAAGATTAACTTTTTATGTTATTATTTTAGTAATGCATGTAAGTTATTGTAATATCTTGGTAGGATTTCATGCTCTGATCATGTCATTTGGTGTGTTTTTACACCAACATAGTTTTCTCCTTGTGTCAGGGAGAAAACTGCCGTTTCCCGTTACTGTTAGCTGCTGCAAATATAAAGTTTGGATTTATTTGAGCATTTATTTCTGAAGATTTGCTCGTACATGTATACATCTACATAGATAGATGGAAAGGTATTGACTTACAAAGTGAACAATTGTTTACTATTATTATCACCCCCTTCAAACTAAAGACTATCAGACCTGTTGTTTTGTCACACAGACCTTAAGTGGTGATATCTTCAGTTGGACTACTCCTGTGCTAATGTATGGAAACAGCCTCTCAGTGAAAGTGTGTGTGAAGGTGTGTATGTGTGTGTTAGTATCAGGATCAGAGAACGACAGCTTTCCTCTGTTCCAGTCCAGAGTCACTCTGATCCGCTGGAGCTGCTTCTTAAACGGGAGATCAGTGTCTGGAGCTGGTGGAGACCACGCTGAGTATTTACCTCTAGAGAACCATATTCTCCATAATCCAGAAGGTATGACTCCCTTCCTCTGGACAGACTCTGCTAACACACCCACTCTCCAGTCTGTATTGTCTCCAACCTCGACATCCCAGCTGTGAGTCCCTGAGTTAAAGGCCTCAGAGCCCAGGACAGAGAAGTAATCATCAACCCTCTCTGGATTATCAGGAAGATTCTGTCTCTTTCCTCCTCGTCTCACACTGGTCAGATCTTCAGACAGGATGAGGTTTGGATGAGCAGTGTTTGGGTCCAGAATCAGAGGATAGTAGGAGACCATGTCCTTCATCTTGTTCCAGATGTTGAAGCTCAGGTTGCCCAGGTGTTTGGCCTCGTCTATCAGAGATCCTGAGAGCAGCTGTGGATCATCCAGCAGGGGGCGCTGCTGGACTCTTTCCACTGCAGCCTTGTAGTTGATCAGGAATGAGACGTCTTTAGCTCTAAGCTGCTCCTCTGTGGCTCTGACTGTGTCTGAAAGAGCTGCTATCTCTCTGCTCAGAGCCTCCATCTTCTCCTTCATCCTCTGACTCTTCTGCTCCTCTTCCTCCCTCAGTGCAGCCATCCTGGCCTCCTCTTCCTCTTCTAGAAACTGGTGAAGCTTCTTAAACTGATCCTTAATCTGTGTCTCTGTGCGTCGAGCCCGGACCTTCAAGTGTTTTGCTGTTTGATCAAACTTCACTTTAACTTGTTCAAAAACCTTTATCTTCTCCTTTAAGGGTTTCAGAGATTCCAGGAGTTTCTTCCTGTGTTGTGGTACAGCTTCATTGATGGGTCTGATTATGTGGTTGGTGTGTTTTTCTGAATCTCTGCAGACGAGACACACTGGCTGCTGATGGTCCAGACAGAAGAGTTTGAGTTTCTCAGAGTGCAGACTGCAGAGAGCCTCTGAAGCTCTCTGATCTCTCTGCTGTAAGAAACTCTCACACAGCTTCTTTAACTCCAGGTTACGAGGTGGTTCTGGCTTTGAAGATCTTCTTTTACAAACTGGACAGTCACGTGTTGGTTTCTCTCTCCACCAGCTCTTCAGACAGTATTTACAGAAGCTGTGGCTACATGACAGAAGAACAGGATCTCTAAAGACTTCATGACAGATCGAACAGACCGGACAGTAGAAATCCTTCTCTGATCTGGAAGCCATTTTGTCTCTGAGTGCAGATGAAAACACAGCAAATGGAGTTAAAGGTGTGTCACAGTGTACCCCTCCCTGATGCAGAAAGTTGCCTCGGTTACTTTCACTCTGAGTCTTCAAGTGTTTTTCAGTCTGCAGCAGATTACAGTTGGTATTAAAAAGTATTTAACTTCTTCAATACTTCAGAGCTCCTTCCTGTAACTGTCCTCCCTCAGTTGAAGTCACAGCTTTGTAATAAAAGTCTGTCTGTCTGTCAGTGCGTCTTTTCTCCCTGACAACTCAACAGGAACAAACTTGCTTTTCTTGCTTGTCTCAGATGATGGAAGGTAAAGGGCGGAGCGTTGTCAGGCAACTGATATGTTTCATCTTAAAGGAAACAGATGATAAATATTCTTAGTTAAAAAGGTTGAAGTCAGAACATTTTGAAAAAGCAAAAGGGCAAAGAGTACGGAGGCCCTGAGAGTTCAAAATGCTGCAAATACAGAAAACAACCAAATACAGAAACATGCTGCAAGAAGCACCACACGACAACAGAAACAGTTTCCAGGGGACACTGAAAAGTGTTGCCATCCAAATTTGAAAAAGATACTTTAACAGAAGGTTCCACATTAGCTGCAGCTGTCTTGTTTGTTTTAGAAAATGCCTCAATGATGCTACTCTTTATTAAGCGAGAGTGCGTGAGCCTAAAATTACGTCATGTATTTTGTGAAAAGCGCAAAAGATCTGCAAGTTGTACATTTGTATTCGTCACTTCTATAGACATTGTATTCTTTCCTGTGTATATTTTTAGAGTATGTGTTCTTGTACTTCATCTTATTTATTTCTTTTATATTCTATATGTGTGCTGTGAGCCTTATATTTGCTTCTGTAGCACAGAAACTTCCCAGTTTGAGATCAATAAAGTCTATCTATCTATGTATCTATCTATGTATCTATCTATCTATCTATCCATCCATGTATCTATCTATCTGACTATCGATCGATCTATGTATGTATGTATCTATCTATCTGACTGACTATCCATCTATCTATCTATCTATGTATCTATGTATCTATCTATCTATCTGTCTGTCTGTGTATGTATCTATCTATTGTTTATATTAATACATAGGCGTACAGTATATAAAATAGGTGGTTATTTCATATAGAATATCTTTTAATTTAATTACCAGAAAGCATGCCAAATTTTGATATATTTAGTTATCCAGATAGATCCAATATCAGGATAGAAGATTTTGGCCATATCAGCTCTAGACAAATTGCGACCGAAACTGCACAGAAAACATGACGAGAAAATGTATTTCCTGCAGAAAATGTGTGTGAACGCTGACAGCTGAAATAAATTTCAAAGCAATGCTGAAATTGCAGAAATTAAAAACAAATCTTAAAGCTGAAATGCACAGCTGAAAACCCAGGACACTGGCAGAGTTGGAAGCTGAACTATATTACCTTAAGAGGTCAGAGCTGAAATACATTGCTAGAAAAGCTGGAAGCTAAACTGTAATACTGTCAAAACCAGGGATGCACCAAATGCGTCTGTCCTAAACATCAGTCAATCAGATGTCTTCCACCTTTTTAGCAACTGTAATCCACGGAAAAGCTGCGGCCCTGACAAAATTTGTGGTAATATCCTTAAGCACTGTGCAGAACAGTTAGCCCATGTGTTCACCGATATTTTTAACTCCTCTCTTAATCTCTGGAAAGTCCCTAACCTGTGGAAATCATCTACAATTGTAACTGTGCCAAAACTGCCAAGATCCACAGAGTCCAATGACTTCCGACCAATAGCACGGACATCTCTGGTCATGAAGTGCCTGGAGCGTCTGGTAAAGAGGTACATTGTATCCCAAACCCACCATCTCATGGACCCCCTGCAATTTGCTTATCAAGCTTCCAGGGGGGTGGATGATGCTATTCTGACATTAATGCACCTTTTGCACACTCATCTTGACAAACCAAAGACTCATGCCAAGATTTTATTTGTGGACTTTTCATCTGCTTTTAACACTATGCAACCTAAGATTCTTGCAGACATTTTAGTCAGTGAATTTTATATTGATACAGGTATTATTAACTGGATCATGGACTTTCTGACCAGTAGAGTCCAGCGGGTCAGAGTGGGCTCATCTCTGTCTGATTCGATGACAACATCCACAGGCTCCCCACAAGGATGTGTTCTATCTCCTTTACTATTTATTCTATACACAAATTCATGCACTAGCACTTTACAAAACAGGCACTTTATTAAATATGCTGATGATACAGCTCTAGTGAGTCTGATACAGGATGGGGAGGTAGATCATGGGCCAGTTTTAGACTCCTTTTTAGAATGGTGCAATAAGTCACATTTAATTTTAAATACCAATAAGACCAAAGAAATGTCCATAGATTTTAGAAAGTCACAGCAATCCACCGACCGTTACAAACTACAAATACCTTGGCATTGTACTGGACAACAAGCTTAAATGGGACTCTTCGACTGATCTTTTGCAGACTAAGACACAGCAAATAATGTACTTTTTAAAGAAACTTCTTGTTTTTAATGTCAATAACAAAATGCTCCAAATGTTTTATACTGCTTTTATTGAAAGTGTTTTAACTTGCTGTATTATCTGCTAGTTCGGAAATGCCACTGAGTCTCAGAAAAAGACAATCAGAAAAACTGCCAGCAAGTTACTTGGGATAACACTACCGAGCATTGAACACATTTACAAAGACAGACTGGTGAGAAAGAACAATAACATTGTATGTGACCAACCACACCTCCTGGCATCACATTTTAAACTACTACCATCTATGAGTCGTTTCTGCCCACCCCTTCTGACCAAGAACAGATCCAAATTCTCTTTCGTACCACAAGCCATAAAAGCCTTAAATCAGTCAGAATAAGCTAGTCGTCCAGCTGGTCTGACCATACCCAAGGGTGTATAGTGTATTGTAGTGCGTGATGTATATTCTTCATGTTTTGTCTGTCGGTGTCTGATATAAGAATTATTTGTTTGTATCATATGTCTGATGTCTTGTTATAAAGTACCTTGCGATTGTGCCGCAAACCCAACTGCCCCTCGGGAACAATAAAGTTATCTACTACTAATCCAGGATTCGGCTTCGGCTGAATATTGGGCTTTTTGACGGGGTTCGGTTTCTGCCGAACCTTAGAATTTTTTTCCACGGAACCGAACCCTACGCTTGCACTACGTTGGTCTCCGTAGTGACGGCGCCGTTGATTATGGGAAGGTGTTTACGTAGGTGGAGCGTTCAATGCAGCAGGCTGTGAGAAAGTGGACACGGAACTCGTGAGCAGAAAAAGTTGTTTGGCAGAACTTTCAGTCAAAAGAAGGCCATTCAAGTCCAGCTACATGTTCAATCTGTTCAATGCTGATTGGTCTGGTGGTGGCGAGGACCCTAAACTATACACAACATGGCCGCTGTTACAACATCTGGTCTGAAACATCTGAAAGAATACGAGTTGTGCACGAAGGAATCTCCAGACAGCAGCCAGAATGCAGCAACTTCAGGTACGGCAAAGGAAGGACAGTCCCTGTTTACTTCATTCATGTGTTTACTGTGTTCATGGACTGAGGATGGGAGGAGGAGTCAGCACCATCTCAACCTGTAGATTCGGTATTCGGCCGAACCCCAAAAATCTGGATTCAGTGCATCCCTACTAACAAGTAAAAGATGAGATGAAAACCACGGTAAGTTATGAAATGGACATATATCGAGTGTATCTGTACAATCAGACTGGATGTAAACTCTAAACACACAAAGAAGATTTATTATGATTTTCTTTATTGATCAATGTTGATAATAAATCTGTTCTTAGATCAGCAGATTGTATCATAATCACCACAGTTCTCCACAAAAGCTGCAGCCTTCACACAAAATAATATATAAAATTATAGGTTTTTAGATTTGATGTTAAAAAAAAGTATTCCCAGAAAACATATACAGCAGAATATAATACAACATATTTAGGGTATTCAAGTGTTACAATGATGATACAATGTCATGTCTTAATGGCAACACAATCAGTAGTCATAGTGATAGTCATCGTCATTCAAACTTGGATCATATAATTCGAGGTGTTGTTGCACCAACGTTATGTTTTCTCCCCTTGTGTGAGGGAGCTACGTAACATCAGGTTGTAAAATCTGTCGCAGAGGACGGAAAAACGTTTCTCCATATTCAAATAAGAAATATAACCCCCTTTCACACATGCACTGAAAACCTGAACTTATCTAGACATTACCCGAAGGAGAATGTAATGTGAGAATGTAAATGTCCGAATCAGTTGGAGTGGACATTAAATGGTCTTTATCATAGTCTCGCATTGCCAGACCTTCCTCCACAGCGCTGTGGAGGATGGTCTGGCTAGTCCACACAGCATTCCTGGATGAGAGAAAAACATGCTCTGGTTTATTGGCATTTCTTTAAAACAATCAAAATCGTCGTGGGCAGGGCTAAGCTCCGGACGGAGCCTAAATAGCCTCAGGAAGGAACTTGTTTTGGTGGAACATGTGCACGTTCAAAAGTAGTTTTTAGTCGTGCAACAGAAAACTCAGATTGGACAGATAGTCTAGCTAGCTGTCTGGATTTACCCTGCAGAGATCTGAGGAGCAGTTAACCATAGTCCTCACAAATCCACCAGAGGTTAGAACGCCAACACAGAGACAGAGGAAGGGGACGCACATCCAGTGGAATTAATCACTCCGCCCAAGTAGCAGAGAGTAGCAGTGCTTCACCTTCTGAGAATATAGTTCCCAGTTTGTATACGGTTAGAAGATGGCTGTGTCTCATGTGACCTTGTTATTTGTACATGCTGTGACTATACAAATTACAACATGTAAATAGGAATATGTTGGCGTTATTTTGTCACATATTGGGAGCAGTAGGCTAGTTGGAGCCGGTAAACTCCAGCATATGGGCTAAGCTAGGCTAGTGGTGGGTGTGTCAGACAGAGTTACGACACACACAGAGATGAGAAGGGTATGGACTTATCTAACTCTGGGGGTCACGGTGAATAAGCTAAAGTCATAATAAGTGGGCTTGTTCCTTTAAGCCGAGGAAAGGTGGCTGTCAGATCTGGCAATGCCAGACTAGCACCACGCTAACACTGACATTGTGTGACGTTGGGTTTAGCATTCTCAACACCTGGCAACTCCCGTGAACTTCGATGCTGGGGGAGACAACTCTTTCCAGTATTTTGAATTTGGACTGCAGTAACCATTTTAAACGCTTGCAGTCAGTATTACATATTGGACCTTTAAACTTAAATCCATGGACAAATTTGGACTTTAAGAAGTGTTTGGTACTATTATTATCAGCCCCCCTTCAAACTAAAGACTATCAGACCTGTTGTTTTGTCACATAGACCTTCAGTGGTAATATCTTCAGTGGGACTTTATCCCCAGTGTTAACGTATGGAAACAGCCTCTCAGTGAAAGTGTGTGTGAAGGTGTGTATGTGTGTGTTAGTATCAGGATCAGAGAACGACAGCTTTCCTCTGTTCCAGTCCAGAGTCACTCTGATCCTCTGGAGCTGCTTCTTAAATGAGAGATCAGTGTCTGGAGCTGGTGGAGACCACACTGAGTATTTACCTCTATAGAACCATATTCTCCATAATCCAGATCGTAAGACTCTCTTCCTCTGGACAGACTCTGCTAACACACCCAGTTGCCAGTATGTACTGTCTCCAACCTCGACATCCCAGCTGTGAGTCCCTGAGTTAAAGCCCTCAGACCCCAGAACAGAGAGGTGAGAATCAATCCTCTCTGGATTATCAGGAAGCTTCTGTCTCTCTCCTAATCTCACACTGGTCAGATCTTCAGACAGGATGAGTCTTGGATGAGCAGTGTTTGGGTCCAGAATCAGAGGAGTGAAGGAGACCATGTCCTTCATCTGTGTTTTTTTTTTTTTTTGTTTGGTTTTTTGGTTTTTTTTTTTTTTTTTTTTTTAAATTTTTTGTGGAAAAAAGAGTTTATTGGGGAGGGGGGTGGGGTGTTTTTTTTTTTTTTTTTTTTGTTTTTAAAAAAAAAAAGGGTTTTTTTTTTTTTTTTTTTTTTTTTTTTTTTTTTTTTTTTTTTAAAAAACTGCTATTATTTATTAAATTTTTTGTTTGTTTTTTTTTTTTTTTTTTTTATTATATTAAAAAAAATAGGTGAGGGAAAAAAAAAAGAGAGGGGTTTTTTTTTTTTTTTTATTTATTTATTTTTGTTGAAAAAAAAAGGGGGTTTTTTTTTTTTTTTTTTTTTTTTTTTGTTTTTTATTTTTTCTAAAAAAGCTGCTATCTCTCTGCTCAGAGCCTCCATCTTCTCCTTCATCCTCTGACTCTTCTGCTCCTCTTCCTCCCTCAGTGCAGCCAACCTGGCCTCCTCTTCCTCTTCTAGAAACTGATGAAGCTTCTTAAACTGATCCTTAATCTGCGTCTCTGTGCAACGGGCCTGGACCTTCAGGTGTTTTGCTGTTTGATCAAACTTCACTTTAACTCGTTCAAAAACCTCTAACTTCTCCTTTAATGGCTCCAGAGTTTCCTGGAGTTCCTTCTTGTGTTGTCGTGCAGCTTCATCGATGGGTCTGAATCTGTGGTTGGTGTGTTTTTCTGAATCTCTGCAGACGACACACACCGGCTGCTGATGGTCCAGACAGAAGAGTTTGAGTTTCTCAGAGTGCAGACTGCAGAGAGCCTCTGAAGCTCTCTGATCTCTCTGCTGTAAGAAACTCTCACACAGCTTCTTTAACTCCAGGTTACAAGGTGGACGTGACTTTGAAGATCTTCTCTTACAAACTGGACACTCCTGTGTTGTTTTCTCTCTCCACCAGCTCTTCAGACAGTCTTTACAGAAGCTGTGGCTACATGACAGAAGAACAGGATCTCTAAAGACTTCATGACAGACCAAACAGCAGAAATCCTCCTCTGACATAGAAGCCATTTTGTCTCTGAGTGCAGATAAAAACACAGCAAACGGCGTTAAAGTTGTGTCACAGTGTGCGCCTCCCTGCTGCAGAAAGCTGCCTCAGTTACTTTCACTTTGAGTCTCAAAGTGTTTTTTTCAGTCTGCAGCAGATTACAGTTAAAGTATTTCACTTCTTCAGTACTTTAGAGCTCCTTCCTGTAACTGTCCTCCCTCAGTTAAAGTCACAGCTTTGTAATAAAAGGTAAATATTACCGTCTGGCTGTCGCTGCGTCTCTTCTCACTGACAACTCAACAGGAACTAACTTGTTTCCTGGTTTGTCTCAGATGACGTAATGTAAGGTGTGGAGCTTCGTCAGGCAGCTGATATATCTTAAAGGGAACGGGCGTGTGTGTGTGTGTGTGTGTGTGTGTGTGTGTTACGAGGTGGTTCTGGCCTCTCTGGAAGATCTTCTCTTACAAACTGGACATTCATGTGTCTGTTTCTCTGTCCACCAGCTCTTCAGACAGTCTTTTACTGTGTGTGTGTGTGTGTGTGTGTGTGTGTGTGTGTGTGTGTGTGTGTGTGTGTGTGTGTGTGTTTGTGTTTGTTGTTGTGTGTGTGTGTGTGTGCGTGTGTGTTTGTGAGTGTGTGTGAGAGCTTCAAATACAGAAAACAACCAAATACAGAAACGTACAAGACGTTTCTGCCGGTGCAAATAAAACTAGAGCTTGCAGATTCGTCTGGTTCCCAGGATAATGCAGAAGTGGTAGATTTTGTGTGTGTGTGTGTGTGTCTGTCTGTTTGTTTGTGTGCGTGTGTGTGTCTGTCTGGGTGTGTGTGTGTGTGTCTGTTTGTGTGTGTGTGTGTGTGTGCGTGTGTCTGTTTGTTTGTGTGCGTGTGTGTGTCTGTCTGGGTGTGTGTGTGTGTGTGTCTGGTGTGTCTGTCTGTTTGTGTGTGTGTGTGTGTGTGTGTGTGTGTGTCTGGTGTGTCTGTCTGTTTGTGTGTGTGTGTGTGTGTGTGTCTGTCTGGGTGTATGTGTGTGTGTATGTGTGTGTGTGTGGTGTGTGTGTGTGTGTGTGAGTGAGTGAGTGTGTGAGTGTGTGTGAGCATGTGTGTGTGTGTGTGAGTGAGCGTGCGTGTGTGTGTGCGTGCAGCAAATACAGAAAACAACCAAATACAGAAACATGCTGCAAGAAGCAGCACACAACAACAGAAACTATTTCCAGCTGAAATTAAAAAGTCATGCCATCAGAATTTCAAAATATGACTTCAACAGAAAGTTACACATCAGCTGCAGCCATCTTGGTTGTTTTAGAAAATGCCTCTTTATCAAGTGCGAGGGATGGTGAGCCAAAAATGACGACAGCACGTATTTTGCGTAAAGCGCGAAGGATCTGCAAATTCTCAGTCACTGTCTCAAACCCGCCTCATATTAGATGAACCGTTGTGATTGGCCGGGCAGGGAGGATGGTGGGTAAATGACGGCCTCTCTTTATGGACTTGTGGGAGTGTTTGTTCAGTGTGTGTTGCTTCATTCACAGATTGAGGCCTACAGCAACACAAAGACTCCTCTGTTTGACCTGCTGAGAGTGTGTGTGTGTGTGTCTGTGTGTGTGTGTGTGAGTGAATGTGTGTGTGTGTGAGTAAGTGAGTGAGTAAGTGAGTGTGTGTCTCCCTGTTTATGTGTGTGTGTGTGTGAGAGAGTGTCTGTGTGTGTGTGTGAGTGTCTCTGTGTGTGTGTGTCTGTGTCTGTGTGTGTGTGTGTGTGTGTGAGAGAGTGTCTGTGTGTGTGTGTGAGTGTGTCTCTGTGTGTGTGTGTGTGTGTGTGTGTGTGTGTGTGTGTGTGTGTGTGTGTGTGTGTGTGTGTGTGTTGCCCACCTTTAAACATCTCCATGGTGTCGAGGTTCCTCAGGACTCCTCGAGGAGATCTGGCAGCGAGCAGAGCAGCTTCTTCATACTGAGCCGAATCAAAGAGCTCGATAAACCTGACGGAGAGAGAAAGATGATTCAGACCCTGTTTACACGTACATGGTTATTTTTACAAACAGAGACGTTTCCCTTCGTTTACATGCAAACGGAGAACTCTCCTCTGAAAACGAGTCTTTCTAAAAACTCCGGCCAGAGTGGAGACTTTGAAAAGGTTGGGGGGGGGAAAAGGGACCAAGCGGGGGTTTTGGCAGCCGAAAAAAGAAAAAAGGAGGGGAAGAAAGAGGGAGAAAAGAGAGAGAAAGAGGAAGTGATTGGTTGCTGTTGTTGCTATTTTAGGGATTCTGATTGTCTAACGTGGGCTTGAGCTTCTCGTTACACTGCCACCTACAGGTCTGGCATGTTGTTGACGGCATATACTGTATATACACGCGTACGTGTAAACGAACACTTTTCTGAAAACTGAAAGCTGTGCACGGTTATTTTTTAAAACAGAGAGGTTGAAATGTTCATTTATGTAAATAGCCGCCAACGTGTAAACGTAGCATCATAGGGAGTCTGCAGAGTTCAGATAAACTGATCGTCACGACTTGTTTGTGAACGCAGTACCCGTCCAGGTAATCTTCCAGGAGTTTGGACTCGTCGACTCCAGTCGGCTCTTCGTGCTCAAACAGTTTGGCGTCGATGTTGCGGGCGTCATCGTCCATCCCTGCAGATTAAAGGTGTTAAAATATAATATAACTGATGTGTGACTAGGGCTGCACATCAGATATAACACAATATGTAGGGAATATTTTACCATTTTCATGCAAGAAAACAACAATAAATGTCCAACTTTTTACCCTTTATGGTATTAAAATCAATGATATCATGTATGTGACACTGGGGGCCCTATTTTAATGATCTAACACCTGCGTTTAGGGCGTGTCCAAATCCACTTTTGCTAGTTTGACGGTGGTAAAAAAAGAGTCTGTGTGCCGGGCGCCTGGTTCTAAAGGGTTGTCCTTAGTGTCTTCATTAATCAGAGGTGTGTTTTGGGCGTAACATGCAATCAACCAATCAGAGAGCAGCTCCCATTCCCTTTAAAAGCCAGGCGCGTTTGGACCTTGGAGCATTGCTGTTATGATGGAGGATTTACACCCTAATATTTTTATTAGTAATCTTCTGCATGTGTGTGTGTGTGTGTGTGTGTGTGTGTGTAACAAGCATAGTGTGAGCGCGCTGTGCACGAGCCTAGGAGCATTTTACTAATGCTCTGTTAAAATAACAATGAAATGCTGCGTTATTGACTTTAGACCAGGTTTTTGTTGGTCAATGGTGTGATCACTTCCCACTGCCTCAAGATAGCAATACTCCCAGAATGCACCTGAACACACCTCCCTGTAAGACCAGCACGCCCAGAATGCACCTGAACACACCTCCCTGTAACACCAGCATGCCCAGAATGCACCTGAACACACCTCCCTGTAAGACCAGCACGCCCAGAATGCACCTGAACACACCTCCCTGTAAGACCAGCACGCCCAGAATGCACCTGAACACACCTCCCTGTAAGACCAGCACGCCATTGGGGCCACAAATGGGCGCAGGTGCATTTGCTATTTAAATGACGACAGGAAACTGACAACTGCGTCTGTCTTAAACTAGCAAAGAGACTTGGGTCAGCTTTGCGCTGCGCTGCAGTGAGTGGGAGATAGGACCCTGGATGTTTTGGTCGAATTAAATCCCAAAGTCTTACCGCTTGTCTGTCTGAAGTTCTCCACGGTGGACTCCAAGAATTCCTCCAGAGGAACCAGCTGCTTGCCGTGCTCCCTGCTGGACAGACGGTCGGACAATAAACTCAGAAGCTTGTATCTGCAGACAGAAAGAAAAACACGGAGCAACACGATCATTCATTTGGAGAACATTGACCACAGCAGCTGTGCAAGGCTCGCTTGGTTAAGTATGAATGTGTGACAGTTGTAAATGTGACAGGGTTTGTGTCTTTTAAAGCTAAATTAGTTTTTCAGCTGTTTTAGTTCCACGGGCGTCAGTTTGGTTTGAAATGTGCTGGGGACAGAGACCCATTCGGAAGTGCAGGTTGGGTGCAGGGGTTTCGTGGCAGTGTGTACCACCAGACTGCTTAGAGACCTGGGAATCAGAGGCCTGTAGTGGAAGTTTCCTTTGCAGCAGGGGGGTAGTTTTCAGGGTTTAGTAATTTGAAACAAATAAGACAGTCTGAGACTAAAACCAAGTTGGGTTTTTGTATTTTATTAAAAAAGATATATTTGCAAATATAGGAGCAACATGATTTCACAAAAGGCCGCAGCCCAGTGTGGAGTCAGTTTCTCAAATGAGTGAACAAGAACACCAGGCTTATATGCATCTTCAGAGTGACAGCACACACGCACTTGGATTATTATGACGCTACAATTTTGACAGGCAATCTGATACACATGAAGACAATCAGAGGAATACAAGAGACATCTTGGAGTCATCTCACCTCCTCCTCCCTGTACGACTTTCACCCCCCCAGTTACATCTTAACTGGCATGGGAAAACTAGAGATAGTTTTAGGGTGACCTTGTACCTTTATCGGTTCAGGCTCACATAATGTTCCAGACTGGATGTCTCACAAAAGTTAGAATCAAAATCTACATGTGGGAAATGAGATAGACTCTTTCAGCATTTGTGAGAGAATTAAAGTTGAAATAAAACATAAAAATATAAGGAATTATGCTTAAATGTAATTTTCCCATTACAGGCCAGAACCTGCGTCAGGCCATCAAAGCAATGTCAGAGGCCGCTGAGAGAAGCAGCCAGTGGCTCTGGATAAAGAGACAAGACTCCTGCTGGGCTCTGGCTTGATTGGGTGATTGGGGGGGATGATACGCTGCGGGGACTTGATCACCCCCGTAGAGCCTTCCTCAGCCGAGGATGTCTAGTTATAATGGCCGAAACATCCAATGCAGCCTGAGGTGTACTACTGATGATGTGTCCCTCGGATCACCCATCAAGGGGGATGCCCAGCGGAAAACTTCACTGTGTTAACTACACTGCCAAGGTCAAGTACATTCTCTTAGTACGCGCTTGCACTTAAAGGATGTATTACATCTCGTCCTGTGTTCCCTGAAAACAGAAGTGCTGGGTACAATGGCGCATTCATTTTTTCTTCTCTTTCACACAGGTCACGTTTTGAAAGACGCTTACTAATGTGAATGAATAAAAAAGTATACAAAAATGTGATGATGTCCGACACGTTGTATGAAGAAGAAAGCCTTTAGTTTTCAAAAAGCATTTCCATATGACCCACTATGTTCTGCTTCATGTATCCACGTACCATGTTGACAATGTGACATGATGTGACATCAGACTCAGAGAGATGAGCTGGCCTACCACAGGCTACGTGTTGAAGTTCAGTGGGCAAATGTGTGGCTATGGCTTTGGCTTTTGCTAAGATTTTGATTTAATTCCCAGTACAATTGACCATATCTACACACAACACAACTTCTGCAAGTTCTGCACTACAAATATCACCAAGATTGAAGCAAAAATGTCACACAGATGAACGCTCTATCACACCACGAGCTGACTGCTCTCAACTCACAACAATATGCATCCATCCAATCTACATCAAGCATTCTGACCAAAACCTGAAAGCATGCAATCCCCATCATCATCATCATCATCATCACAACTATTCCCGAATTCAGCAATAGATTCAAGCAATAATTAAACAAGATACTGACTACTCCACGATATTGCTCCACTATACCGATACTTGAGGTTTTCAAAAAAAGTGGTGCGTACAAAATGACTCATGATGAAATCGACGCCTATGTTTAGTTCCATCTATGTGCCACTTGACTCTTACAGGTCTTTTAGCCGTCTGTTCTTGCTGCTCAGCTGATCTTTGTGGTCCTCGGCGGCCTGCAGCTTCGCGTCCAGCTCGGCTTTGATCTCCAGAGAGACGCAGTGACTCTTCCAGTCCAGCAGAGCAGCTCTCTGGGATTCAAGATGCTTCAGGTGTCTGTCCAGAGCCTCGGGATCCTCCGATTCAGCCACCGTCAGACCTGGGAGACGAGACAGATGAGAGGTGAAAGGAGGATGTTTTAGCAGATGTGATACAGAGTGTACAACTGCCTGCTAGACTCACACTCCTAACCCTAACTCAGACTCAGACTCAGACTATGTCTACATTAAGCAGTCACTTTTTTCAACACCAAGTTGCTGTTTTATGATCTACACACTGTGGAGGCTGTTTCTGGAAACACTCTGGAAAGCGCCTGGAGCAGGTGTGTTTAGGGCGTGTCCAAATCCACTTTTGTTAGTCTGACGGTGGTAAAAAAGGGTCCGTGCGCCAGGCGCCTGGTTCTAAAGGGTTGTACTTAGTGTCTTCATTAATCAGAGGTGTGTTTTGGGCGTAACATGCAATCAACCAATCAGAGATCATCTCCCATTCCCTTTAAAAGCCAGGCACGTTTGGACCTTGGAGCATTGCTGTTATGATGGAGGATTTGCACCCTAATATTTTTATTAGTAATCTTCTGCATGTGTGTGTGTGTGTGTGTGTGTGTGTGTGTGTGTGTGTGTGTGTGCGTTCCTGTGTGTGTAATAAGCATAGTGTGCACGAGCCTAGGAGCATTTTACTAATGCTCTGTTAAAATAACAATGAAATGCTGCGTTATTGACTTTAGACCAGGTTTTTGTTGGTCAATGGCGCGATCACTTCCCGCTGCCTCAAGATAGCAATACTCCCAGAATGCACCTGAACACACCTCCCTGTAAGACCAGCACGCCCAGAATGCACCTGAACACACCTCCCTGTAAGACCAGCACGCCCAGAATGCACCTGAACACACCTCCCTGTAAGACCACAGATGGGTGCAGGTGCATTTTTAATTTGTAATCTTCTGCATGTGTGTGTGTGTGTGTGCTGCTGTGTGTCCCTGTGTGTGTAACAAGCATAGTGTGCACGCTGCTGTGCACGAGCCTAAGAGCATTTTACTAATGCTCTGTTAAAATAATAATGAAATTCTGCATTATTGACTTTAGACCGGGTTTTTGTTGGTCAATGGCGCAATCACAACACTTCCCGCTGCCTCAAGATAGCAATACGCCCAGAATGCACCTGAACACACCTCCCTGTAAGACCAGCACGCCCAGAATGCACCTGAACACACCTCCCTGTAAGACCAGCGCGCCCAGAATGCACCTGAACACACCTCCCTGTAAGACCAGCACGCCCAGAATGCACCTGAACACACCTCCCTGTAAGACCAGCATGCCCAGAATGCACCTGAACACACCTCCCTGTAAGACCAGCACGCCCAGAATGCACCTGAACACACCTCCCTGTAAGACCAGCACGCCCAGAATGCACCTGAACACACCTCCCTGTAAGACCAGCACGCCCAGAATGCACCTGAACACACCTCCCTGTAAGACCAGCACGCCCAGAATGCACCTGAACACACCTCCCTGTAAGACCAGCACGCCCAGAATGCACCTGAACACACCTCCCTGTAAGACCAGCACGCCCAGAATGCACCTGAACACACCTCCCTGTAAGACCAGATGGGTGCAGGTGCATTTGTTGTTTAAACGACGTGGGCGCTGGATGGAAAACTGACAACTGGGTCGGTCTTAAACTAGCAGAGACACTTGGGTCGGGGATTTGCGCTGCGCCGGGTGCGAGATAGGGTCCTTAGGGTTTGAGAGAAACAAAAGGGCCGTTTTAATCGGGACTGAGGCCTAAACAAACAGAAAAAAAATCAGTTTACCAGCTAAATGTGGACACATTCTGAAAGAGATGCAAAATAATAAATAAATAAAAGTGTCTTTTCTCTTATTATGTGACTTTGTAGTACATTAGCATCTCTTAGCAGTCATACTGTATCTATTTGGAGACATTTTGCATCTCCTGAATAACTAGATGATGCCTGTGAATGTATATATATACAACAACACATAATATACATTATTCTATATATATATTTATAGAGAGAGAGAGAGCTATATAGTCAGTAGTACCAGGTATCCATGTGCGCTGCCCTTCAGATAACTTCTGTCTCTTCATCTCTTCTTGAAGTTCAGCAGTTTCCCTCCGAAGGACACAGATTCTGAAAAGAGACAATCAAAATATGTGTTTAAACTTTCACTATACCCCTCAAACAAGCTGTCATGAAGGCTTTCTGCATATATAACTGACAAGTTGCTAGTTAATAATAACCAGCAATCTGCTACCTGTTTACACCGGCCAGACATGCCCAGTGTGTGTGTGAAAGGTCATGTGATACGCGTTGTGTTAATATGGACGGAGATTAGTTCTGCTACTGGAGCTAAAACTCTCGCGTGGTTGGAGATGGTTTTTGTCGCTGCTTTGAAATGAAAAAATAGTAGTGTGGATGTAGTCAAAGATAACACACACACACACACACACACAGACACGCATACACACACGCACACACACATACACACACATACACACACACACAGGCACATGCGCGCACAAACACACATACACACACACACACACACACAGAGACACACGCACACACACAGAGAGACACACAGACACACACACAGGCACATGTGAAGTGCTAAAATATCTATTTGACTCTAACGGTATTATATTATTGTTACGTTTGACATATAGTGTGGATGTAGTCAAAGATAACACACACACACACACACACACAGAGACACACACACAGAGACACGCATACACACACACACACACATACACACACATACACACACAAGGGCCACGCACAAACACACATACACACACACAGAGACACACGCACACACACACACACACACACACACAGGCACGTACAGACACACACACAACACACACACACACACACGAGAAACACACAGAGACATACACGCTACCACGGACACGGAGAACACACACACACACACACACACACACACACACACACACACAGGACACAAACTACCACAGACACACACACACAGGCCATGCGCACAAACACACATACACACACAGGACCACACAACACACAGCACATATAGCGAAACACACAACACACACACACACACACACAACACACACACAGCACACCATAACACACAGGCGGGTCATCAGTCTGTGTTTCCTTCCTCCGTTTTCCTCCGCCCTGCGTGATGACATATCGTACTCTTTATGGCCAGCAGAAGTCTCCTATAGGCCGTGGCTCGTCCAATCACCTGTGTCGGAAAACAAGAGGAGAAAAACAACAGCGCGTTTACTCTCAAGTGCTGTACGTGCAGTTCTGAGCTACTTCACAGGCCTACTTGTACTCTAGTTACTCTAGTTACTCTAGTTACCCTAGTTACTAGTTACATCTCAGAGGGAAATACTGTTCTTTTCATAGAAACATATGACACACATAATGGATCCAGTCTTTCCTTCTTTTAACAAATCACACTGAAAAGTGTCAGATTCTGATTATTAAAACATAATTAAATGATGTAATATTATAGATTAGACCACCCAGCAGTGTAGAAAGTGAGTAAAATTAGCTCTCTCTCCATGTCTCTGTCTCTCTCTCTCTCTCTGTGTGTCTCTCTCTCTTTCTCTCTCTCTCTCCCTGTCTCTCTCGCTCTCTCTCCCTGTCTCTCTCTCTCTCTGTGTGTCTCTCTCTCTCACTCACTCCCTATCTCTCTCCCTCTCACTGTCTCCCTCTCTCTCACTTTATCTCTCTCTCTCACTGTCTCTCTCTCACTCCCTATCTATCTCTCCCCCTCTCCTCCCTCTCTCTCTCTCTCCCTGTCTCTCTCCTCTCACTGTCTCTCTCTCACTCCTATCTATCTCTCTCCCCCTCTCACTCCCTCTCTCTCTCTCACTCCCTCTCTCCCTCTCTGTCTCTCTCTCTCTCCTTTATCTCTCTCTCTCTCACTGTCTCTCTCTCTCTCCCTCTCACTGTCTCTCTCTCCTATCTATCTCTCTCCCTGTCTCTCTCTCTCTCTCACTTTATCTCTCTCTCTCTCACTGTCTCTCTCTCTCCCTCTCACTGTCTCTCTCTCACTCCCTATCTATCTCTCTCTCCCTCTCTTTCTCTCTCTCTCCCTGTCTCCTCCTCTCTCTCTCTCTCTCCTCTCTCTCTCTCTCCCTCTCTCTCTCTCTCTCCTCTCACTGTCTCTCCTCTCACTGTCTCTCCTCTCTCTCTGTCTCTCTCTTTCCTCTCCTCCCTCTCTCTCTCCTCCCTCTCCCTCTCCTGTCTCTCTCTCTCACTTTATCTCTCTCTCTCTGTCTCTCCTCCTCACTGTCTCTCTCCTCCCTATCTATCTCTCCCTCTCACTCCACTCTCTCTCTCTCTCTCTCTCCCTTTATCTCTCTCTCTCACTGTCTCTCTCTCACTCCCTCTCTCTCTCTCTCTCTCTCTCCCTCTCACTTTATCTTCCTCTCTCTCTCTCCCTCCCTCTTTGTCTACCTTCACTGTATTAAAAGTTACATACAGTATATATACCTTATTAAAAACATGGCGGTAGACGACGTATCGGAGCTCGTGCGGTCCCTCTTCTGGACACTTCAGGTACCGTTTCTCCTGCTCGATAAACTCCTCCAGACACCGGAAAAACTCTCCGTCGTTGCCAGAAAACGTCCCCTCGTTTGTTGGACTCCTTTCTTCTGCTCGTGAAGATGAACTGCTGGAGTTTTGTGGCTCAGACATTTTTTTAATTGTTTTTTTTAACACGAATTATGTTGTTAATCTAACTTTCCGGTTTTCTAACTCTTTTTCTTGCTCTTCGTTCGTTGTAGACTAGCTAGCTAATATCAATTTATATAACTTAACGGTTGACAAAAAGACGTTAAATAAACCACAAAATCAAGTGTCTACGAATGTTTTCAACCGCTAGCTAGCTAGCTAACTTTCTTCTTGCGCTAATTCAATGTTGCTATGGTTACCGCGAAAGTGTTCATGGGAAATGTTGTTTTGTTTTTTTTAAGTTCAGTCCCTTTCCACACATTAAACTTTAAATTAAGACTAACACCGACTTAAATACTGAGACGTTTGACAGAAAGACGTTAAACTCAACACAAAACCAAATGTCTTCTCTTCATGTTTTAAATCTAAGCTAGCTAACTTTCCGTTTTCTAGCTGAAGCTTTTTTTGCTCTTCGTCCGTTGGGTTTACAACCAAAGTGATGCGTCCTGGGAAATGGAGTTTTTACAAACGATTTCCCCTACCCTAAAGTAGACTAACTATCCAGTTAAATAACTTAACGGTTGACACAAAAGACGTTAAACAAACTACAAAATCAAGCGTCTACGAATGTTTTCAACCGCTGACTTTCTTCTCGGCCGCGTTGCTATAGTTACCGCTGCTATAGTTACCGCTAAAGTGTCCCTGTTATTATTATTATTGATTTTTTTCGATAGTTTTTCCGTTGGGTCTCTTTCTTTCTTTTAAAACACTGAATGAAGTGCTAAAATATATATTCGACTCTAACGGTATTATATCGTTACGTTTGACATATAAAGTGTAATAAAAGTTGTAATAATTTTTTTGATCAGGCACTTTTAACGGGCTACCCACCCCGTGCAAACGCGGGCAGAAAACCCCGTCGCTCGCTACCGAAAGCCCTCTTCTCATGATCCGCCATTAGAGTGAACCTGTGGTAAGATCGTGCTCTGCGTCTAAACTCAATTATTGTCACAAAATTACGATTTAAACGACCCCTTTTCAGCACGAACAGCAAGTTTAAAGTCTTATGTCTTTTCCCGTGTAGGTGGGTTGAACGGCAGGATGCAGATTTTCGTCAAAACCCTCACGGGGAAGACCATAACCCTCGAGGTGAGTGAGCCGGGCTGTGGCGGAGGGATGCGGCGTTCAGCGGCTGCAGTTATTCCGAGTTTCACTGACTTTTACCGTCAAATTAGGCGGAATAAACCACATCTAATGACCCCAATTACTACTCAGATCAACTGCTGAGATCCTTCGAAGTGTTTAAACTCCGGTGCAGTGGATGCTATGTACCTTTTTGTAGCTTATAAGTGAAGCTAAAGTGGCTAAGCTAGCATTAACGCAGAACACCGTAAACACGTGTGGCGGAAAGCAACGGGGTTAAATCAGACAAACGTCCTCTCCACACTGCTAATCTAAAATTTTAAAAACCCATTAATGTAACGAATTACTGGCGTTTTTGAGTCTTCTTACCCGACATGTAATGGTAGCTTTGACAGGAAGAAGGTGTCATGGCTGACCTGTCTTCTCTTTGCTTATTTTGCAGGTTGAGCCTTCTGATACTATTGAAAATGTCAAGGCCAAGATCCAGGACAAAGAGGGTGAGTTACTAAACCTGGTTTGGTTTTTTTGTGTGACTGTTGCTGTTGTTTGGAGGCAGAAAACTCACTGCTGCAGTATTATAGACAGGAACCCAGAGGGGAAATGTCCTGAAGTTCTTTAAAGGGGACACTCTAAATCTCTTAACGTGGTTTAATGTACCTAAACAATGAGCAATGATCACCAAATTTCTCATGGCCATATCTTGTCATGAACACTTGAGTCTGTCAAAAAAACAAAACTGAAATCCAACGATTATAGAAGTTATCTCACGTTTTCGTCTTCATTGGCGATTATGGTGAGGAGAAGGTTTAATGTACCTAAGCGATGATCAATGATTACCAAATTTCTCTCTCATAACTACTGAAAACTGTCAAAAAATCTAACCCAAAGTCCAAATATTATGGACATTATCTGACATTAAGAGTTTCTGCTTCATTAGAGCCTATTGTGTCCGATAAAGTCCATAATAATTGGACTTTGGGTTAGGTTTTTTGACAGCTTTCAGTGGCTATGAGGAGCAATATGAGATCAATTTGGTGATCATTGATGGTTGTTTTCTGACCTTAAGCCACGTTAAGCATTTTAAGATCTCCCTATGAAGTGCTTGAATGCAGCTTCGTGAAGAAATTATTTAGTTTCCTTAAAAATGTAGATTTTTAAGAGTTTATAAAAAGTAAGTTGCATTTTAAACTCTGAACCAGTTCAGCTGAAACATTAGTCAATCAATCAAATAATAATGTATACTTTGTTAATCCTGCAAGGGGAAATTACTATGTTTACACCCTGTTATTACACCCATTACACACAGGCCTGAATTACACACATGCTCAGTACCTCTACATGCACTAATGGAGAGATGTCAGAGTCGGGGGGGCCTGCCCATCGAAAGGCACACTGAGCAGTTGGGGGTTCCTTGCTCAAGAGTGATGGTGGTAGCTGGAGAGGTCACCTCCTGGGCACCGAACCCCCAACAGCTACCAGTCCTTATGGGGACTTGAACCAGCAACCCTTGGGTTCCCAACTCCCCTCTGACTGAGCTACTGCTGCTATGGCAGCAAGTGGAAGCTGAGTTCACCTCTTAACATATAATATACATCCACAGCAAGAGGCAGCCAACACAGATCTAACTTCCCCTGCAGAGGGATTCAGTCTGCGAGCTGAAAATGAAAGTGTGTGTGTTTCTGTGCAGGAATCCCTCCTGACCAGCAGAGGCTGATCTTCGCTGGGAAGCAGCTGGAGGACGGCCGCACGCTGTCCGACTACAACATCCAGAAGGTGAGAAGTCGTCGCCGAGCTTCCAGCCCGTAGTACCGGTCTGTCGGTTGATTCGTAGATGCATCGCGAGTCCCTCTTGACAGAACGTGGCTCGATGCAGAAAAGATAGAAATGACTCTGGTTACAGCAGCAAGTTACAAGGACACACACAGAACATACAAGAAATATACTAGAACTAATACATAATTCTGTCTTTCTGTCCCTTTCGGTCTCTCTCTCTCATTACAAGAACACAGAACATACAAGAAATATACTAGAACTAATAAATAAAACAGCAAAGCTACACAATGCCAGAACTACTGAGAAAAAAATGTATGTAGAGGAATGTACCTGCATGTATGTACAAGTGTAGAAATGTGTGTGTGTGAGAAACTGAGTGAGTCAAGTGATATTTAATATTGTATTTTAGTTATGGCTAATCACACACAATGTTTTAAAAGTAGCGAGTAGTTAGAAAAACATGAATCATGTATGAAAACTAAAAATAAATACTGCCAGGGTTTCCCTGCCACCGTAATGTTTCGGTCCATCAACCAGAGCCGTATTAATGGACCTAAAGAACTGTTCTCATGGCTGTACTTTGACTTCTTTAAGTTGAGTCCTGAAGCTCTTTGAGTGTTAACTATCTGCTCTAGCTTTCCCAATGTTTGAGACACAGATATGGAGGTAATGATGCTCCAAAATGATGTGAAAAACATCTATCTACATGCACCTCTCAAAAAACTGGATTATCTTTCTGTCATTGTACACAGGCTCTGGCTTGCGCTGTAAATGAGCGGTCAGCTGATGCGTTTTTAGATCAGTGTGAAAATAGATGCTGAGGAGGTGAAACGGAGGCTGGAGCCTCTGGAGGACTTCTTTGATTTCTTTGTTCCAACTTCCAAGTGGCCTACAGCCTCCGTTAGTCATGAATAAATGATGTTAAAACATGTATACAGGACTCATTCGTAACAGGCTAAAGAGCTGTGTGCATGCGATCATTTGAATGTCTGGCTTTTTAAAAAGCTGTCAATCAAAATGTATTTGTCGGGGCCGGACTTTTAAGGTCCAATTACAGCTCTAGTTTAACATATTTGGAGTAAGAATAACTGTGTGTTGGTTGTGTGCAGGAGTCCACGCTGCACTTGGTGCTGAGGCTGCGCGGGGGGGCTAAGAAGAGGAAGAAGAAGTCCTACACCACCCCCAAGAAGAACAAGCACAAGAGGAAGAAGGTCAAGCTCGCCGTGCTGAAATACTACAAGGTAGGAAGCCTTGAGACTCGGAGGAATTCAGTAAAGAACATTCGGAGTTTTGATCGAGAAGCAATTCGAACACATAACTCGTAAAATATTACTGAACTAGAGTCTTGAATAATGTCTCCCTCTCCCCCAGGTGGACGAGAACGGTAAAATCCACCGGCTGAGGCGCGAGTGTCCTGCCGACGAGTGCGGCGCCGGCGTCTTCATGGCGAGCCACTTCGACCGCCACTACTGTGGGAAGTGCTGCCTCACCTACTGCTTCAACAAGCCCGAGGACAAGTAGACGCAGACACACTCGGTTAAAATAAAGACGCAAATGTTTTGACACAATCCAACAGACTCTGAGTGTTACTTCGGCTGTCTCAGGATGGGGAAGGTTTGACCTGTTCAGTGTTTAAACCCTCAGAACCAAAGACGCTCCACTTCTACTCACACAGCAACATTACAACATTTATCAGACAGACAGACTTTGGTAAACTCCATTTCAAGCACTGAAACAATTTTACACACACACACAATCTCACTAAGACTACAGATGGAAAGTAGCATAATGCTAAATCTGGTGCAGCCATCTTTTTAATGTAACTGCACATTGTCCTCAAAAAGCAGACATCAATGTTTCAGCTTCAGCGCCAGGTTATCTCTTCCCACGCCTCTCTGGGACCGGTGTGGGCGTCACTCTACAGAAAGCTGAGTTTGTTCTGAGCATTTTGATATGTAACATACAGGGGTCGGTTATATAAAAATACCTTAAAAAGGTAGAGTTAACATGTTAAATTCCCCCCCCAACAGCTTTGACTGATGCATCAGTTAACGTGAGCTAATAAACTGTAGATTTGTCCAAAACTCACCAGAAGGTATCGTTAGATAATGCTTCACAATAAATAAAAAATATCCATTTTTGTCCAGAAACTTGAACATGTTAACTGTTCTCAGACAGCTTCTCATTGGTGGGTTTAAGGTGCAGTGTGACCAGTAGGTGGCGCTGATGCTGCGTTCAAAAGTAGCAATCAGTATTAAGATTTCATTCAATAAAATGATAGACATTTTTTTTGCATTTTTGCTTAATGGGAGGGACTTGTGAAATCTTATGCTGCTTCCCTGTCCTTCATTGCAGCCAAATGCACAAGAGTTGGGCATTTTTTCAGTGATTTGTCACTTTTCTTAAATAATATATTAGATTTTTCCACTATTCCCTGCACTATAATCAATGGGAATAAAACATGGAGTACATGAAACACGTGACCACCTCTGAACCAATCGCATAACGAGACAGCTCAGAACATTTGAGTCCCTAGTCGGCCAAAGTGTTTTTGCTTTCAACTAGTGCCTTTTATTTAGAGTCTAAATAAAGGGCACTAGTTGAAAGCAAAAACACTTCATGT
This sequence comes from Perca fluviatilis, assembly GCF_010015445.1. Lineage (NCBI taxonomy): Eukaryota > Metazoa > Chordata > Actinopteri > Perciformes > Percidae > Perca > Perca fluviatilis. The sequence goes on from NC_053130.1 coordinate 2,509,437, forward strand.
TGCATCTTCCTGACAGATTACATGTCTAGTTTTTAAATTTTTGCCTTTCTAATCAAAGTAAAGATTGCGTCTTTAACATTTTTATACTTTTAAAAAGTGTTTAATCTTTCCTGGCAGAAATGACTTAACGAGTACACACCATAGACGGTAGAATAATAATGGACAAAGCGTCCCGTACGTGAAATTGACCCTTTGCTAAGCCCCGCCCTCCTTAGTTACTGTTGCTAGCCTGACAAGCTTTCGGCGCGTCTCTTACAGCTAAGCGGGTAAGGCTCTCCCCAGAACACGAACCTCCTATGGCGCCATTTTGATGCTACCAAGCCATCACCTCCCGTTAGCATCCCATTGACTCCCATTCATTCTGACGTCACTTTGACAGAGAATAACTTTACATCTGAAGCGTTTAAAGACTATTTGTCCGTTGTTTATTTCTAAAGAAACACGATAATGTATAAAAGGCTCCATTACCTTGTACCTCACGTTATGGCTCCGTAGCAGACGCCTTTATAACAATAGGCTAACGATTGGGTCATAACCACGAGACTTACTGTCACACAGTAGAGGAATTACCGTATAGTACAGGAGAAGCTCACAGGCAGTTTGGACTTCCATTATCTGTTTAGGTTTAATTACTAATGTTAACTAGCATGTTAGTGATCAGTAATTAGCCTGTGCCTATGTTATCTCCTTACATATACCTACGCTCTCTGTCTCTGTAAGATTGGGAATGATTGAGATTTCTCTCGGCACAGCTACCAGAAGACTTCACACTTTCAGACAGGTTGCTCACGTCACATTTAGGTCGTCTCTCTCAGTTGGAGGCTGCTCAGTAACGCTCAGCCAGCACCGGGAAAGAGACTTCTGATATCACACACACACACAAGAAGCAGAGGAGACACTGACAGGTTGTGTACTAAAATAAGGTTATTTACTTAAAAATCGTTACATTGGACAGACTGTTTACAGAGTTTTTCATTTCCTTGGTAAACTCATAAGGCACCGAACCAGACGCTGTACAAAACAACAACAACACATTAAAGATTTACATATTAGAGATTATTCCTATACGGGGAGGCTTCTCGCATATTTATTACAGAGAAAATACACTAAAGTTACTACTGCTCTTAAATATCGACTGTATGAACACACACAGAGACAGACAGGCACACAGAGAGACAGACAGACACACACACAGAGAGACAGACACACACAGAAACAGAGAGAGAGACACACACACAGACAGACACATTGCTGAGGAGACATGAAATCAGTTTAAAGGAACAGTCCAACATTTTAGGTAAATCTGTTCAGTACAGTCTAAGGTCCAGCGTGTGTGTAGCGTAGCTTAGCACAAAGACTGGAAACAGGGGGAAACTGCTAGCATGAAAAAAAAAGCCCTCTAATAGCACATTCAATTAAAAAGGGTGGACTTCCAGTTGAGTTTAAGCCCCCCCCGCCCCCCGAGAGGCTTTTTCGTACGTCTCCACATTGTACATATGCGTACCAATTTTCGTAAGTTTTTGAGCATCTTAAACCCCCCAAAAAAGTATTTATTAGAGTGAATATAGAATGGCTCAGGCCCTAATGTTCTTCTCTGATGCTAGGCTAGGCTAACCGTTTCCCCTTGTTTCCAGTCTTTGTGCTAAGCTACGCTAAACACATTCTGAACCAGTTTCCCAAAAATATTGTAAAAAAACAAACTTTTGTTTTCATGATGCAACTGAAGTATTTTCCTGATTTGATGGTTGAAATAAATGAACCTTAAAGTGCCCATATTATGAAAAAAAAAAATCACTTTTTCTGGTGATTTGGGGTGTTATTTTGGGTCTCTGGTGCTTCCACACACATACACACTTTATAAATAATCCATCCATGGTGTTTTGAGTGAGATCTGGTTTCTGAATGTGTCCTGCCTTCAGTCTCCTGGTGAGCTGGTCAACATCTGCACGGCTTTCTACGGCAGTAGCCGAAACGAGCTGGCTAACCGTAACCGTTAGCTCGTAGCGTAACGCTAGCGTGCTAGCTCGTTCTCAATAGCAACACACACAAGTTCACCATAATCTACCAAAAGAACTCCTTCCATGTGCTCCCTGGTTTAGAAGAAGTCTCCCAGCTGATCCTGCCTTGGAACTGACTGAAGTTGGAGAAACAGCCTTTCTTTTACTGTCTCTAGAGTTAGCTGACATGAGCTACGATCTGAGCTACTGAGCATGTGCGAGTGCAATCAAAGATAGTACAGAAGAAGAAAAGAGGTCTCACTCTGTAGCTAAAACAGAGACCTGAACACAGGGTGAAAAGAGGAGCTGCAGCAATGTGCAGTACAACTAAAATATGGTGTTTTTAGAAAATTAAACCATGTAAACCTATTCTGGTACAACCTCTAAATACAATTATGAAGCTGAAAATGAGCATAATATGAGCACTTTAAAGTCAGAAACAAATCTGATTGGACGAGTTAAACCTCAGTGGGAGGAGCCAGAAGTTAATTACAGTTAATTGAGGAAAACGACACTCGCTTGTTTCCTTATTTCTTTAAAAAAAAAAATTACGTTTAGAAAGTTTTGACGCCCAAGACTTTAGTGTTGAGTGTCAAAAATACTCGTTTTAACCCAAATTTACTTTGATATTTCTGCAGTTCTTGTTCAGGATTGGCTTCTGGCTCCACCTGCTGAGATTTAACTCAACCAATCAGATTTCTCTGTGCTACCAGAACAGCTTTTAACTGACCAATCACCAGACAGACAGACAGAGAGTGAGACAGAAAGAGACAGACAGAAAGAGACAGACAGAGAGACAAAGAGACAGACAGACAGAGAGACAGACAGACAGACAAAGAGCAGACAGACAGAGACAGAGAGACAAAGAGAGAGAGAGACAGACAGACAGAAAGAGACAGACAGACAGACAAAGAGACAGAGAGACAAAGAGACAGACAGACAGAAAGAGACAGACAGACAGACAAAGAGACAGACAGACAGAGACAAAGAGACAGACAAAGAGACAGTCAGACAGGACGGCAGACGTCTCCATAGCGACCCCGTCTCCAGGCATCGGCGTGGGACGTCATCACTGCAGCAGAGTGTTCTGGTTGGTTGAGAGTCGGCACGGCATCCAACGATAACACGTATTTACACGTTTAAAATTCACATATTATAATAGTACCTTTTCTTTTCATAATTATCTCTAGTGTTCCTTAGAGTGGAGTTATATATTTCAATATGGCAGGAGAACTCGGTCCTGAAGAGACGACAACAACGACAACAACAACGACGACAAAACTGGCATCTCGTACGCGTTCTGAAACAGGCAGACGTGGAGGAGGGATCGGAGGGCTGAGGAGTGTAGGGAGCCGGATGGCGGGGGCTAGGGTGTAGGGAGCTGGGATGGAAGGGGCTAGAGTAGGGAGGCTAGGGTGTAGAGGCTAGGATGGAGGGGCTAGGATGGAGGGGGTAGGGTGTAGGATGGAGGGCGTAGGATATAAGGGGTAGGATGGTGGGGGTCGATGTAAGAGGGTAGGATGTAGGGGCTAAGCTGTAGAAGCTAGGATGTAGGGCTAGGATGGAGGGGCTAGGATGTAGGGGGTAGGATGTAGAGGCTAGGATGTAGGGGGTAGGATGTAGAGGCTAGGATGTAGGGGGTAGGATGTAGAGGCTAGGATGTAGGGGTAGGGTAGAGGACTGGGATGGGAGGCTACAGGATGTATGGGGTGGGATGTAGGGGCTGGATGGTAGAGCTGAGCTGTAGGGGAGTGTAGGATGTAGGGGGTAGGATAGAGAGGCTGGGATGAGGAGGGGCTAGGGTGTATGGGGTAGGATGTAGAGCCTAGGATGTAGAGGCTAGGCTGTAGGGGGTAGGATGTAGGGGGTAGGATAGAGAGGCTGGGATGGAGGGGCTAGGCTGTAGGGGGTAGGATGTAGAGCCTAGGATGTAGAGGCTAGGCTGGAGGGGCTAGGTTGTAGGGGGTAGTATGGAGGGTCTAGGTTGTAGGGGTAGGGGCTAAGATGAAGGGGCTAGGCTGGAGGGGCTAGGATGTAGGGGCTAGGATGTAGGGGCTAGGATGTAGGGGCTAGGATGTAGGAGGGATCTCTGAGGCGCTATAGGCGAGGATACAAGAGAGCAGCCTTCCTGGAAGCCGTTGCTAACTCCTCGCACACAGCAGAGGAGGAAACGACATCTCATCGCCGCTCTGAAAACACCCGGGAGAGCGTTCGCCCCACGTGGGCCGAGTCCTTTACAGCGGTCCGGGTTCGAGTCCGACCTGTGGCCCTTTGCTGCATGTCTCCCCCCTCTCTCCCACCTTCCCTGTCCATCACCTCTGAAATAAAAAAGGGAAAAAAGCCCCAAAAAAATAACCTTTAAAATAAAAACAACACACATTTCCTCCCAATCCTTTCCTCTCTCTCCTTTCCTCTCTCTCCTTTCCTCTCTCTCCTTTCCTCTCTCTCCTTTCCTCTCTCCTCGCAGGATTCCCTCGCTGTGTCTCTCCCGTGCTTCCTTGGCGGGACGGACTAAGACGCTAAGAGGAAAGGAAGCAAGTGAAGGAAACAAGGATGCAATTGTAGAACCTTGGATGAATGTTTGAAGCCGTGGTCTGTACGGTTTTCCGCCCTGAAAACGGGTCCTTTGTTAATATTAAATTTTTAAAGTTATTAGAATCTCGTCGTGGTGTTTCTGGCGCCGGTGAAGAGCGGCGGTCAGATCTTGATGTCCTGCGACTCCACCATCTTGGCGAGCGTCTTCTTCACTCGGAGGATGGTGAGGCGAGAGGCCGGGTTATGAGCCCAGCACTCGGACATCAGCTTCAGCATGGCCCGAAGGCACTACGGAAAACACACAGGCACAGCTTTACTACGTGATCACGGAAAATGTTTAAGCAATACATTTTAATAAATTTAAATAAATAAAAAAAATTATAAAAATAAATTTAAATTAAAAAAAAAAAATGAATTTAAAAAGTGTATGAAAATAAATTAATAAAAATAAATTTAAATAAATAAAAAAAATGAATTAAAAAAGTGCATAAAAATAAATTTAAAAATGTATAAAAATAAATTTAAATAAATTTTAAAAATGAATTAAAAAAGTGTATAAAAATTAAAAGATTACATTTTTTTTTAAATTAATAAAAAATTAATAAAAATTTAAATAAATTACAATAATTATAAATATAAACTAAAATGTCTCTTTGTCTCTCTGTCCCTTTCTGTCTGTCTGTTATTAATTTAAAAATTAATAAAATTAAAAAAACATTATAAAAATTAAAATAAATTACAATAATTATAAATATAAACTAAAATGTAATTATCATAGAAATAAGAAAAATTTATTTACTTAATACTTTTTTTTTTTAAATAAACTGAAAAATAAAGTGATCCTAAACATAAGACAAAAATTCAAAAATAAGTAAAAAATAATATAATATAAATTATTTAAAATTTAAACTTTAAATAAATAATTTTTTTTTTTTTTTTTTAAACACACACAATCAATTAGAAACTAAATAAATAAATAAGTGGTAGTGAAAAAAAGCGTAAAAAAAGGAGAATGTGAGGGTGAAGAACCCAGAGGGAACCCTGTTGTAATTCATCCTGAGGGCAACAGGACACAGAGGAGCTATGAATGCTGGGTAACCGAGGCGCTATGAATGCTGGGTAATACAGGACATAGAGGAGCTATGAATGCTGGGTAATACCTCGTCGCTGTTCCAGCGGTTGGACACGGTGGGCCGAAGCCCTTTGACACACACGACCTCCAACATGTCTTCATACGAAGGGTCAGAGGGAACCATCTCGTAGTAGGGCAGCTGGTAGTCCTCCACCATCCCTGGGCACAGAGAGACAGACAGGTACTCACACACACATCCCTGGGCACGGAGAGACAGACAGGTACTCACACACACATCCCTGGGCACGGAGAGACAGACAGGTACTCACACACACATCCCTGGGCACGGAGAGACAGACAGGTACTCACACACACATCCCTGGGCACGGAGAGACAGACAGGTACTCACACACACATCCCTGGGCACGGAGAGACAGACAGGTACTCACACACACATCCCTGGGCACGGAGAGACAGACAGGTACTCACACACACATCCCTGGGCACGGAGAGACAGACAGCTACTCACACACACATCGGAGAGACAGACAGGTACTCACACACACATCCCTGGGAACGGAGAGACAGACAGCTACTCACACACACATCGGAGAGACAGACAGGTACTCACACACACATCCCTGGGAACGGAGAGACAGACAGGTACTCACACACACATCGGAGAGACAGACAGGTACTCACACACACATCCCTGGGAACGGAGAGACAGACAGGTACTCACACACACATACCTGGGCACAGAGAGACAGACGGGTACTCACACACACATCCCCGGGCACGGAGAGACAGACAGGTACTCACACACACCTGGAGACAGACAGGTACTCTCACACACAAACACACACACACACATCTGAAGACAGACAGGTACACACACACACACACACATACATCTGAAGACAGACAGGTACACACACACACACACACATCTGGAGACAGACAGGCACACACACACACACACACACACACACACACACACACACACACACACACACACACACACACACACACACATACATCTGAAGACCGACAGGTACACACACACACACACACACACACACACACACACACACACACACACACACACACACACACACACACATCTGGTGTGTGTGTGTGTGTGTGTATACGTGTGTGTGTACTTGTTTGTGTGTGTACGTTTGTGTGTGTGCATGTACATGTGTCTATGTCTGTGTACGTGTGTGTCTGTGTGTGTGTGTGTGTGTCTGTGTGTTGTATTCTCTGTTATGTATGTGTAACAGTGTCTGTGTGTGTGTGTGTGTCTCTGTGTGTGTGTGTGTACCAGTCTGTCGTCTTATGTGTTATTGTGTGTGTTTGTGTGTGTGTGTGTGCATGTGTGTGCGTGTGTGTCTGTGTGCAGGTGTGTGTGTCTGTGTGTGTGTGCATCCATGTGTGTGTCTGTGTGTGTGTGCGTGCATGTGTGTGTCTGTGCATGTGTGTGTCTGTGTGTGTGCGTGTGTGTCTGTGTGTGTGTGTGTGTGTGTGTGTCTCTCTGTGTTTGTGTCCATGTGTGTGTGTGTGTGTGTGTGTGTGTGTGTGTGTGTGTGTATGTGTGTGTGTGTGTGTGTGTTTGTGTCCATGTGTGTGTGTGTGTGTGTGTGTGTGTGTGTGTGTGTGTGTGTGTGTACCTCCGGTGACACAGCGTCTGGCCATCTCCCAGATGACGAGTCCGTAGCTGTAGATGTCGGCCATGATGTACGCCTGGAAGTGGTTCTTGTTGAGGCTCTCGTCCAGAACCTCGGGGGCCATGTAGCGCCGCGTCCCGACTCGCGTGCTCAGCGGCACGTCCACCTCGTTGGTGTCGCTACGGCAACGCAAAGAAGAGAGACGGTCGTCAGTCACGAGCCGAGGTCACGGTCAAAGTTTATAGAAGGAACTCAGACAGACGGTTGTTGAAAACACTGGAAGCCGAATTTGGCAGATTTAGACTCAGAAACTCCCAAAGAACCAGAGATTATAATATATATATTATATATTCAGGCTGTGACACAGGTTGTAATCATTGTCTGTGTGTGTGTGTCTGTATCTGTGTGTGTCTGTGTGTATATCTGTCTGTCTGTCTGTCTGTCTGCCTGCGTGTGTGTCTGTGTGTGTGTCTGTATCTGTGTGTGTCTGTCTGTATATCTGTCTGTCTGTCTGTCTGCCTGCGTGTGTGTCTGTGTGTGTGTGTCTGTATCTGTGTGTGTCTGTCTGTATATCTGTCTGTCTGTCTGCCTGCCTGTCTGTGTGTGTATCTGTGTCTGTGTGTCTGTGTGTGTATCTGTCTGTGTGTGTGTGTGTGTATATCGGTGTCTGTCTGTCTGTGTGTGTGTGTGTGTGTGTGTGTGTGTCTGTGTACATGTGTACGTGTGTGTATGTGTGTACGTGTGTGTGCGCGCGTGTGTACCTGTGTGTGTGTGTGTGCGTGTGTGTATGTACGTGTGTGTGTGTGTGTGTACAGGTGCGGTGTGTGTGTGTGTGTGTGCATGTGTGTGTCTGTTTGTGTTCGTTTCTGTGTACATGTGTGTGTATGTGTGTACGTGTGTGCATGAGTGTGTGTATGTGCACGTGTGCGTATCTGTGTCTGTCTGTCTGTGTGTACGTGTGTGTATGTTGTATGGCGTGTGTGGTGTAGGGTGTATTCCTGTGTGTGTGTGAAACGTGTGTCTGTCTGTGTACGTGTGTGCGTGTCTGTACATGCATGTGTGTGCTATTGTATGCATGTGTGTGTGTGTGTACATGTGTGTGTGTGTGTGCGTGTACGTGTGTGTGTATATCTGTGTGTGTCTGTCTGTCTGTGTCTGTGTACATGTGTGTGTGTGTGTGCACGTGTGTGTGTATATCTGTGTGTGTCTGTCTGTCTGTGTCTGTGTACATGTGTGTACATGTGTGTGTGTGCACGTGTGTGTATCTGTGTCTGTCTGTGTGTTTGTGTACATGTGTGTGCGTGTGCGTGCATGTACATGTGTGTGTGGTGTGTGTGGCGTATGTGTGTGCGTGTACATGTGCGTGTGTGGCGTACATGCGTGTATGTGTGTGTGTGTGTGTGTGTGTACGTGTGTGTGTGTGTGTGTGTGTGTGTTTGTATGTGTGTACAACAAATATAAAGTAGGAATCTGGGGCCTGTTTCACAAAAGAAGAATATCTAAATCCAGGATAACTGATAAAGCGAGGCTTGACCTAGTCTAATCTGTGCATCCTGGCTTGGTGCGTTCGCAAGGGGCCAGGCTGAGGAGGAGCGACTAGGTTGAGCCAGGCTGAAGTAATTCAGATAGATGCGGTCCACCGGCTTTCCTCAAAAGACCGCAAGGTTGGATCACAGATTAACGGTGCCCAAAATGGAGAATACGCATTGTACATACTATACACAGAGTGAGCAGCAGCTTCTTGTGGAAGTATGATGACGTGAAACACATGATTTGTATAAAAGAAAAGAACACGGCTAATGAAACAGACGAGAAAAGCGCAGCAGACGATCACGGACCGACTGAATGCGTAAGCAGCCTAAACATAACTAACCACTGCTCTGAATTGAAACCGTCATAATCATACCATTCAAGGATTAGGCTATATCATTTTCACAAATTAACAGTTGTACTCTTTGCCTTGAAATTTACCATCAAGATCTATTTTCTACACGCTAAAATATGATGCGTAAATATCTCTTTCTCTCTGTTCCTCTCTCTCTCTCTCTCTCTCTCTCCTCATGGGCTAAAATATAAATTTTCCTAAGTCATATTAACTTCCACTGCTCGCTCTTAATGCAAAGTGTAGCATACAACTTTTCGTTTTGCAAATGACAGTGACTCATTGAATGGTTTCAGTTAAGAGCAGTAGTTCATAAATGGATATTTTTAGACTAGCATTCAGTCGGTCCGCTATTATCTGCCACGCTTTTCGCTTTTTTTTTTTTTTATAGAGGACGAGTTTCTTTCTCTACATATTATATGCCTTGCTCCCCTCATATACTGTATGGACATAGAAAATAAAGACACTTAAGAAATTGGACTAAAATCTAGAAACTATAAAGATAATTGAGTGATAAATTCCATGCACACTGTAAACATGAATGGAACAGAGTATATTCATCAGTTATTTCCCCCAGCAAAAAGTTCAAAAACATTGAGTTGTCCTCTACCTGTTGTTATATGAATGTACAGTAGCCTACATCACTAGATAGTTACTGGTCCAGTGAACTAAGACTATAATTTGGGAGGATTGTACAATAAGAATATGTTCTTAAAATTGTTCAATCCTCCCAAATTATAGTCCCAGTTTACTGGACAACACAAATATGTGTGCTAAGAATTCCAAATACAATGCACATGAAAGAGGAATAAACACGATCCTTATTGTTAAAGAATAATAAAAAAATAAATTCTCAACTAAAATAATTCAAGGTGCATTGGTCAACTATAGAAATGTACAGCATTGTATATATTGCCCTTAGTAACAGACTTCATTTGAAACACATTTGAAATTGTATCAGCCTTTTCTAATCATCTCAAAAACTGCCATAATATATTCATCAAACTTCTAACAACAATATGAACATCAGTCTTCATACAGCAATATAACAGTAACAATGACTGTCACATGAATAATTATAAAAAATAATGGTCACAATTTTAACTAATAACTGAACAGCAATATGCTGTATTTTAATCCAGGCTGATAATAACAATAGGGTAAAACCAGTGCTGGGTGAACAGAAAAGGTTCCAGGATTAAATAAATCCTGGCTGTTAGCCTGGTCAGGAGCAGGCTAGCTGCACAGAATAAATCTCCATGGTGATTTATGTGCCTCCGCTTTTGTGAAACCGAGTCAAGGCTAAATTGAGCCAGGATAACTGGGAAATCCCGGCTTAATCCCTTATCCTGGTTTTGTGAAACAGGCCCCTGAAATAAAGAGGCATCTTACAGATGATGTTTATCGATATTTCTCCTCAGCACTGATAATACATATCGTGGATCACTGAATCGATAGAGGTCAGCGTACCGCTACGACCTTAGACGCCACGCGACAGCGTACCTGTTGAACTTGACGGCGAGGCCGAGGTCGGCGATGCAGCAGGCGCCGTTCTTCTTGATCAGGATGTTCTTGCTCTTGAGGTCGCGGTGGGCGATGGCCGGCTTGCCCTGCGTGCCGTAGATCTCCGTGTGCAGGTGGCAGAGGCCGCACGCCACCGAGAACGCCAGCCGCAGCAGCGTGGGCGTGTCCAGCGTGGTCAGCCGCAGGTAGTCGTACAGAGAGCCGTTCTCGTGGTAGTCCGTGATCAGGAAGAGCTGCGTGAAGGCGCCCGTGCCCTTAATGTCGGCTGCGATGAAGCCTGCGCAACAGCAGAAACAGAAACTGAGCATATTTAGGTGAATTTTGGACACTAAACTGAGAGCTACTTCCTGGGTACTGAGTCATAGGAAGGGCTACCAGTCTGATACACTCTTCTGAAATAACAAATGTGCTCAGTTTGCCTTTAGCTACATATGATTATTAATGATTAATGATAGTTATATATGATTATTTATAGTTATATATGATTATTAATGATTAATGATAGTTATATATGATTATTAATGAGTTATATATGATTATTTATAGTTATATATGATTATTAATGATAGTTATATATGATTATTTATAGTTATATATGATTATTAATGATTAATGATAGTTATATATGATTATTAATGAGTTATATATGATTATTTATAGTTATATATGATTATTAATAGTTATATATGATTATTTATAGTTATATGTGATTATTAATGATAGTTATATATGATTATTTATAATTATATATGATTATTAATGATTAATGATAGTTATATATGATTATTATAAATATATGATTATTAATATTAATATAGTTATATATATTATTAATTTAATATATTATGTATATATATTATAATTAGTATATTTATTAAGATATATATTAAATAGTATATATATTTTTGTATATGTATTAAATTTTATTATAAAATAATTGAAATTAATAATACAGGAGCCTGATCATGTTAATCTCACACATATCATTAACAAGGAAACAGATAATATCAATACATTTTTAGAACAGGCCTGAGGGCTCTCATAGGCCTTAAGGCACCGCGTGTTTGACCTCTGCGAGTCTGTAGTTCAGTCTTATTCATTTGCAACACATTTTATTATTATTATATCACAATTATTTTGTTTCATTCACATTTTATTTGTTAATATTTTCACCCTATATCTTAACTTATATCTATCTATCTATCTATCTATCTATCTATCTATCTATGTATGTATGTATGTATGTATGTATGTGTGTGTGTGTGTGTGTGTTATGTGTATATATATATATATATATATATATATATATATATATATAACATGTGTTACATCTTAACTTTCAGGCTGTCAGAAAGGAAGATGAAGAAATCGTTCCAAGTCTCTCATTGTTCCCTGAAATTGTCCGTCAGCTCTTAGACAGAAATCTGCTACCAGAAGATTCCCCACACTTTCAGACAGGTTTCCTAAGTGAAAGTCTTGTGCTTTCTCCTTTAACCTCTTCAGGAAGCAGAAACACCTGCTTCCTAGGGTGAAAGTCTTGTTTTCCTTAACTCTTC
>NC_053130.1:2526669-2529169 GCF_010015445.1 Perca fluviatilis
GTTTAAGGTTTTGAGAAAGCGAGAGAAACCTTCAAAAAAGTGTTTCAGCAATTCAGAAATACTGTAAGAGATATTTTGTTGAAGCTGGATTTTCTAACACAGAGGTCATATTTAGAACATTATTTCATTTTATTTATTTTAAAACAGAGCTATTATTGTAGTTTGTTACAGATTTTATTTTATTACAGAAGTTATTTTTGCACAATTGAGGCATAATAAAGCAAGTTCATTAACCTCTGAGAAGACTGTCGGAATTTGTGTCTCGAGGCCGGGCCGAGTGTCCTCTTTCTTTTTTGGAAATCAAAATATGGTCACCCTAGATGAACACCCTGATGTAGAGCTAAGGATGTTTGCCCGAACTCGACAGGGCCCAACGGGACCCGATTGGTTTGGTCTTAATTTCTATCATTGTACACGGGCTCGGGTTTGCGCTCCAGGTTGCGCGGTAAATGAGCGGTCAGCTGATGCGTTTTAGATCAGCGTGAAAATGGATGCTGAGGAGGTGAAACGGAGGCTGGAGCCTCTGGAGGACTTCTTTATTTCTTTGTTCCAACTTCCAAGTGGCCTACAGCCTCCGTTAGTCACGAATAAATGATGTTAAAACATGTATATATGACTCATTCTTGACAAAAGGCAAAAGAGCTGTGTGTGTGTGTGTGTGTGTGTGTGTGTGTGTGTGTGTGTGTGTGCGCACATTTGAGTAATGTAAAAAGCTGTCAATCAAAATGTACTTGTCGGGCTCTACCACAATCTACCTCAATCTATCACACACACATGCACAAACACACATACACAGACACACACACAGACATGCACGCACACACACACAAAGACACACACACATACCCCCCCCCCACACACACACACACTTACCCTAACCATCACAACTAAATGCCTAACCTTAACACTTAGCCTAACCTTAACCTAATTCTATCCCTTGTGGGGTCCAGCATTTTGGTCCCACAAAACTGTCTGGAACCCACAAGTATACTGGACTCCCGGTTTATGGACCCCACAAATATAGACACACACACACACACACACACACACACTACAGAGATAAATGCAAAACACTGCACTCAGGGCAGAGCAGGGGAAAAATTATATTTATTATGAAGTACTTGCACAATCCTGCACACATAAATGTAGTCACAAACAGAATATGCAGCAGATCGATAGCAAGCAATGTCTTGCAGTCATTCTGCCTCAGCATCATGCCTCTGGGCATGGTCAGGCCACAGGACCTCATCAACGTCACAGGCAATCCTGTCCCTCGCTAAACAACGGGGAAAGAATCCTTTAGCATGCCGAATCCAACCTGGAATCGCTTCCACTCCAATGTTGTAACACGCTGCATCCACTGACTGAATGAGATTTTCCTGTGCATAAGGATTTCTGTCATAGACCGTCCACCTCCATGCAGAAAAAAAAAATTCTTCAATGGGATTAAGGAAGGGCGAGTATGGTGGGAGGCACACATTTATAAAATGGGGGTTATTTTCAAACCACTCACGAATTCTAGGACCACGGTGAAAGTTCACATTGTCCCAGATTACCACATCCATGGGATGCTCTGCCTGCTCATCACCTCTCTGTTCACGTCTCAGTAGTGCTTCCTGTAGAGCACACAGAAACGTAAGATGTTGTGAGGCCCTACAGTCACATGGCGGTGAATAACCCCGAAGCTGCTGATGGCAGCACATATGGTCACGTTGCCACCACGCTGCCCTGGCAACTCTACAACGGCACGTTGACCAAAAAAAAGCCAGCTTCATCCAAGAAGATGCACTCATGAGGCCTCTCCATGGAATCCAGTTGAAACATTCTCTATAGAAATGTACAAAAATCTATTTTGGAAGTAACGTAAATGAAAGCATTCCAGGCTTCATGCCTCTGTATACATGTGCTGCATTACATTCAACACAGTAAAGATGTACAGTAACCTAATAGTGCTGTATAATCTCTGGACATGATTACTTACTTGTACATATTGATATCATAGCTCTTTTACCCTTTCAGAATTTCTCTCAAATGGTACTCTGTAGGCTTGTTTGAGACTTACCAGGTTGCGTTTCAGGACACGGTCAATTGTGGAGAGACTCACACTGTTGATTCCTTCAAAATTCACGTTGTTTTCCTCAACTCGCTGTTGTATTTCACGCAGATGAAAGAGATTATTTTGAAGGACCGTGTTGACAATAATGGAGTGGTCTCCTGCTGTTGCGAGAACATACCTCTCCTTCCACCGGCATGTCTTTCAATTCTAGATAATAAATAAAACCTCTTGTTAGAATTGTACAGACAGGCCTAATGCATTGAAATGTCACCAAATATATACAATACATAAAATACTATTATACAAGTATATCACTGCAAGAAAAGGGCCAATTTTTAGAGATATGTTACAGTAATTTACTGAAACGTTCCACGACTGTACATACTGTGCTGTAAGTTTGAGGGACCACAAATGATAGTCCACTTACCTGTTCTCTTCTCTGAA
>NC_053130.1:2539169-2596669 GCF_010015445.1 Perca fluviatilis
AAAAAATTTGAACATCGACAACTTCTCAGTCCCTCCCCCCTTTCCGCTAAAGCCCAAAACGGTCTCCTAAGCCTGTGTGTGTGCGTGTGTGTGTGTGTATATATATGTGTGTGCGTGCGTGCGTGTGTGTGTGCGTGCGTGTGTGTGTGTTTGTGTGTGTGTTTGTGTGCGTGTGTGTCGTGTGTGCGTGTGTGTGTGTGTGTATATATATATGTGTGTGCGTGCGTGTGTGTGTGTGTGTGTGTTTGTGTGTGTGTTTGTGTGCGTGCGTGCGTGTGTGTGTGTGTGTGTGCGTGTGTGTGTTTGTGTGTGTGTTTGTGTGCGTGCGTGCGTGCGTGCGTGTGTGTGTGTGTGTGTGTCGTGTGTGTGTTTGTGTGTGTTTGTGTGCGTGCGTGTGTGTGTGTGCGTGTGTGTGCGCGTGTGTGTGTGTGTGTGTGTGTAGGCCGGTATCTTCAGCATGTATTCCTGTGAGGAGGGTTTCGCCACAGGAGGCAGAGACGGCTGCATCCGACTGTGGGACGCCGACTTCAAACCGATTACCAAGATCGATCTGCGAGAGGCCGAGCAGGGATACAAAGGTACTCAACAGCAGGACATAACCCTCCAGACGTAACCCCAAAACACAGTCCAGACGTAACCCCAAAACACAGTCCAGACATAACCCCAAAACACTGTCCAGACATAACTCCAAAACACAGTCCAGACATAACCCCAAAACACAGTCCAGACATAACTCCAAAACACAGTCCAGACATAACCCCAAAACACAGTCCAGACATAACCCCAAAACACTGTCCAGACATAACTCCAAAACACAGTCCAGACATAACCCCAAAACACAGTCCAGACATAACTCCAAAACACAGTCCAGACATAACTCCAAAACACAGTCCAGATATAACTCCAAAACACAGTCCAGACATAACCCCAAAACACTGTCCAGACATAACCCCAAAACACTGTCCAGACATAACCCCAAAACACTGTCCAGACATAACCCCAAAACACTGTCCAGACATAACCACAAAACACTGTCCAGACATAACCACAAAACACTGTCCAGACATAACCCCAAAACACTGTCCAGACATAACCACAAAACACTGTCCAGACATAACCACAAAACACAGTCTAGATAATGAACCGGCATGCTTGTTGGACGTTTAAAATCGTTTTTGTAGTGAAGCGTTTTCATCACCGCCTTTCGAGCAACGTTGATTTTGTAGCGATGTTTCTAGCGCTGCTTTTCGAGTGCCACCTTATGAGCGGCGATGCCTCTCTAGCTATGTTTCTAGCTATGTTTCTAGCTATGTTTCTAGCGATGCCTTTTTAGCTATGTTTCTAGCTATGTTTCTAGTGATGCCTTTTTAGCTATGTTTCTAGCTGTGTTTCTAGCTATGTTTCTAGTGATGCCTTTTTAGCTATGTTTCTAGCTATGTTTCTAGCTGTGTTTCTAGCTATGTTTCTAGCTATGTTTCTAGCTATGTTTCTAGCGATGCCTTTTTAGCTACGTTTCTAGCGATGCCTCTCTAGCTATGTTTCTAGCTATGTTTCTAGCTGTGTTTTTAGCTATGTTTCTAGCTGTGTTTTTAGCTATGTTTCTAGCTGTGTTTTTAGCTATGTTTCTAGCGATGCCTTTCTAGCTGTGTTTGTAGTTATGTTTCTAGCTATGTTTCTAGCTGTGTTTTTAGCTATGTTTCTAGCTGTGTTTTTAGCTATGTTTCTAGCGATGCCTTTCTAGCTATGTTTCTAGCGATGCCTTTCTAGCTATGTTTCTAGCTGTGTTTCTAGCTATGTTTCTAGCGATGCCTTTCTAGCTATGTTTCTAGCTGTGTTTCTAGCTACGTTTCTAGCGATGCCTTTCTAGCTATGTTTCTAGCTATGTTTCTAGCTGTGTTTTTAGCTATGTTTCTAGCTGTGTTTTTAGCTATGTTTCTAGCGATGCCTTTCTAGCTGTGTTTGTAGTTATGTTTCTAGCTATGTTTCTAGCTGTGTTTTTAGCTATGTTTCTAGCTGTGTTTTTAGCTATGTTTCTAGCGATGCCTTTCTAGCTATGTTTCTAGCGATGCCTTTCTAGCTATGTTTCTAGCGATGCCTTTCTAGCTATGTTTCTAGCTATGTTTCTAGCGATGCCTCTCTAGCTATGTTTCTAGCTATTTTTCTAGCTATGTTTCTAGCTATGTTTCTAGCGATGCCTTTCTAGCTATGTTTCTAGCGATGCCTTTCTAGCTATGTTTCTAGCGATGCCTTTCTAGCTATGTTTCTAACAATGCCTTTCTAGCTATGTTTCTATCGATGCCTCTCTAGCTATGTTTCTAGCTATGTTTCTAGCGATGCCTTTCTAGCTATGTTTCTAGTAATGTTTCTAGCGATGCCTTTGTAGCTATGTTTCTAGCGATGTCTCTCTAGCTATGTTTCTAGCTATGTTTCTAGCTGTGTTTCTAGCTATGTTTCTAGCGATGCCTCTCTAGCTATGTTTCTAGCGATGCCTTTCTAGCTATGTTTCTAGCGATGCCTTTCTAGCTATGTTTCTAACAATGCCTTTCTAGCTATGTTTCTATCGATGCCTCTCTAGCTATGTTTCTAGCTATGTTTCTAGCTATGTTTCTAGCGATGCCTTTCTAGCTATGTTTCTAGTAATGTTTCTAGCGATGCCTTTGTAGCTATGTTTCTAGCGATGTCTCTCTAGCTATGTTTCTAGCTATGTTTCTAGCTGTGTTTCTAGCTATGTTTCTATCGATGCCTCTCTAGCTATGTTTCTAGCTATGTTTCTAGCTATGTTTCTAGCGATGCCTTTCTAGCTATGTTTCTAGTAATGTTTCTAGCGATGCCTTTGTAGCTATGTTTCTAGCGATGTCTCTCTAGCTATGTTTCTAGCTATGTTTCTAGCTGTGTTTCTAGCTATGTTTCTAGCGATGCCTCTCTAGCTATGTTTCTAGCTGTGTTTCTAGCTATGTTTCTAGCGATGCCTCTCTAGCTATGTTTCTAGCTATGTTTCTAGCGATGCCTTTCTAGCTGTGTTTCTAGCTATGTTTCTAGCTATGTTTCTAGCAATGCCTTTCTAGCAACGCTTTTTGGTGTGATCGGCCCCTAACCATCTGTTGTGTGTGTGTGAAACTTTAAAACTGTTTATGAGTGGCCGGGTTGGTTCAGTGGGTAGAGCAGGCGCACATATACTGAGAGGTTTATGCCTCGACGCAGAGGTCCAGGGTTTGAATCCTATCTGTGATGATTTCCTGCATGTCTTCCCCCCCTCTCTCTCTCCTTTCTCACCTAGCTGTCCTGTCAAAAATTAAAGGCGGAAAAGCCCCAAAAAACCCCCAAAAAACACTGTTAATGAGAGGTCTGGCCTTTCCGTCTGTTTGTCCACCAGAAACACCCTGACTGGTTATTTAAACCTTTTCTTCAAACCTCATTTAACACGAATAAACCCACTGAGGTTAAAAATCTGTATTTCTGCTTTTCTGAAAGGCAAACTCTGCACGTCATCCTCCTCAGCAGGACAGAATAGATCGAAGACTCTTTTGTCAGCTGAAGGTTGTGACGCACGAGGCTCCTTTTGACAAAACCTGCAGAGGAGGTGGAAGCTCGAATCCTTCGCCTCCATTTCAGTCCCTCTCCTTTTAACTCTGACGATATTTGCAGAGAAGTTTGAACGTCATCGCCTGTCTTTAGTTAGTTAAAGAGAAAGTTTTCAGGGGTGTGAAAGTTTGTCTTCAGCAGGAGAAAGTGGCTGACCTGATTTTGGGGGAAAAACCCAGAGGTGGGGAATGTTTGAACTCCTAAAATTGTCGTTCTCCAGCAGACGAGATGTTATTTCCTGTGTGAGTAAAAGCTGCGGGGGTGAAGCATTAAGCCCCTGGCTCTGTTTTTACGTCTCCTCCTCTGAAGATTTGTGAGGAGAAAGTTAGAAAAGCAACGACGAAGAAGGAAATAAAGGTTTTGTCATCTCTGCTCTCAGTCAGAGTTGGATATGGCCTCGTTTCGGAGGAGTTGGGGAAGCTGGAAGATTAACTCCTTCCCCTCTCAAAGGGCTTTAGAGAATGTTACTCAGGAGATGGCTCCCTTTCTAACAAAGGTTAAGCACAGGAAAGGTTTTCACTCTTTTTCCTTTCTGGAGAGAGAATGCTAAGGCCTCTTTCCAGTCCCCGTTCCCGACCTGTTCGCGTGTCACAGTGTGACGTCAAATTGACGTAGATCTCGCTGGCGCGCCAGGATGTAAAGTGCGGGACCAGAGCAAACTGCACATTGCTTCACACACAAAAGTGAGTCAACGCATTCTCATGAATGATTTCGTACAAAAACGTATGCACAACGATCGGCATGATATCCTACGAAATGACAGCGTCCCGTCAGCGTTAGGTGACGGTCATGATGACGTTGTGATAGTTTTCCTGGATAGGGTTAAACTCGAGGGCAGCTGGACTTCTTCAAAGGTTTTCTGAAGTCATTTTGTCTCTCATTCGAAAGAGAGAGAAATAAAAAACAAGTTCAGGAAAGATTTCTTTTTGGAGCCAGTGGCCTGGGCATTGGCTTCGCCCGGAAGTTGCCGCTTGGGACAGCCTGATAATTTCATATAGGGGGCTCCCTCTCAGTACAATACAGAGTATGTACATAACACACTATTAATAAATGTGTCTTGTAGATCTTGAGAGCTCGCACTTGACACTACACTTCCTTGGGTCCGTAACAATACGCTCGCCAAGTGTGAAGTTGATCAAATGAACAGTTGTCGAGAAAATCGAAAGACAGGCAAACACACACACACACACACACACACACACACACACACACACACACACACACACACACACACACACACACATACACACACACACACACAGACAGACAGACAGACAGACACACACATACACACACAGACACATACACACACACATACACACACACAGACACACAAACAGACAGACAGACAGACAGACACACAGACACACACACACACACACACACAAAACTTACTTACAAACTATTGGATGGATTACCATGATATTTTGACATTTATGATTCCCAGAGGATGAAATCATACTTTCCTCTCGCACCATCATGAGGTTCACATTTGTGGTTAAAACACGTCTTTCAAATGATGCATCTTTTTACTTTACTTTTACTTTATTTTAAGTCTACTTTTACATTTCTGCTGTTTTTTTTGTAGAGACTCATAATAAAAACTAAAACTGTGTGTAAGATTTAGGTTGTTAGATCCAGAAGACGAGCGGTGCAAAAAAAACAACAACAATGTTCCTATTTTATTCTCCTTCGAAGTAGAAGCATCAAAGGTTAATTTGGATGGCAGATATCTGAATCCTTCTCCTGAAGCCTTTAGGGCCAAAAAAGGATTTGCATGAGAAGACACGTAGTGTTCAAGGCTGACAAGAAAAGCATCATCTGTCATTATGTTCGTGGCTCCACTTCCACACCGCTGACAGATATTTCCCCTAAAAAATACATCAAGCAACATTAAAAAGCAAAATAAACCCGAGTGCATGAATCAGAGGAAGAGAAAACGTCAAAATGAAATGAAAGCAAGACAAGATCATTAATTTCTTCTCATATTTCTTTCGTCTGGGGGGGCGGGGGAGTTTTTCCCTTCCTTCTGGCTGATATTAACACTTGTGAGATGACATGTCAGTGCTCTTACACTCCAAATCGAAAACCTCACTCGCTGATTCACGCTGTTGGCGACAGTAGACGGGTCTAATTGGCGAGCGCTGCGCTGCTGAACGGCTCTGCTTGTTCAATTTTAGATGCTGGGGAACAGGAGAGGTTGGAAGGTACTTAGAAAGACAAATGTGTGTGTCACTTCCTCTGGTCTTTACAAGACATAACAGTGTCTCCTTTAGGATTTTTTTTAGCAGTGGGGGCAGGTCTGTCCGAACGACAACCCTGCTGCTGTTTAAGAGCGTGAAGATCATCGTAGGGAGGAGGTCTGGGGGGGATGTTTGGCTCCTACAACACAGGGCTTTGAAAAGGGGAGAAAACACAAGGCTTTCAACCAGGAAACAGGTGTTCATGTCCTGGAAGAAGTTAAGAAGAAAACACAAGGCTTTCACCCAGGAAAGAGGTGTTCATGTCCTGAAGAAGTTAAGGAGAAAACACAAGACTTTCACCCAGGAAACAGGTGTTCATGTCCTGGAAGAAGTTAAGGAGAAAACACAAGGCTTTCACCCAGGAAAGAGGTGTTCATGTCCTGAAGAAGTTAAGGAGAAAACACAAGACTTTCACCCAGGAAACAGGTGTTCATGTCCTGGAAGAAGTTAAGGAGAAAACAAGACTTTCACCCAGGAAACAGGTGTTCATGTCCTGAAGAAGTTAAGGAGAAAACACAAGACTTTCACCCTGGAAACAGGTGTTCATGTCCTGGAAGAAGTTAAGGAGAAAACACAAGACTTTCACCCAGGAAACAGGTGTTCATGTCCTGAAGAAGTTAAGGAGAAAACACAAGACTTTCACCCAGGAAACAGGTGTTCATGTCCCGGAAGAAGTTAAGGAGAAAACACAAGACTTTCACCCAGGAAACAGGTGTTCATGTCCTGGAAGAAGTTAAGGAGAAAACACAAGACTTTCACCCAGGAAACAGGTGTTCATGTCCTGGAAGAAGTTAAGGAGAAAACACAAGACTTTCACCCAGGAAACAGGTGTTCATGTCCTGGAAGAAGTTAAGGAGAAAACACAAGACTTTCACCCAGGAAACAGGTGTTCATGTCCTGGAAGAAGTTAAGGAGAAAACACAAGACTTTCACCCAGGAAACAGGTGTTCATGTCCTGAAGAAGTTAAGGAGAAAACACAAGACTTTCCCCCAGGAAACAGGTGTTCATGTCCTGGAAGAAGTTAAGGAGAAAACACAAGACTTTCACCCAGGAAACAGGTGTGTCCTGAAGAAGTTAAGGAGAAAACACAAGACTTTCACCCTGGAGTGTTTTAACCCTAACCACCATCTTTTTCCTTATCTTAACGAGTCGTTTTGGTGTCTAAACTTAACTGTAACAGTCGCAGAAATGACTGCAACCTCACGGTGCTCTGTACACGGCTCACAGTCCCCTTTTCTCGCTAAATTTAACTGTAAAACCGCTAACCTTAACTGTCACGTGACGTAGGATAGGCCTATCATACGAAACCCGCTAATGAGAATGCGTTGGTTCACAACCAAAGCGAAACTAGTGTTCTGCGTGGCGCTGTGTCGCTACAGCCTGTCAGCGTTGAGATTCTCTCGCATAGCAGAGCTCCGATTGATCCAAACTCCAGTCAGAAAATAAGCTTTTTTTTAAAAGTTGTGTGCTTGTCGTCTTGCGGACAGACCTGACAAAATGTTTTGACAAATCGGCATCATGATGTAGTTGTTTCGGCATCCTTCTTGATCCGTTTATGGCAATTAAATCAGAGCAGAGTCTGGAAATCACGTAGCGCTGGAAGCGGCAGCGAAACGGACGCAGTTTTTGAAGACGGCGGTGAAATTCATCGAGCTGTGTGCTCCGTTTCAGTCCTTCTCTTCCCCCTCTGAGGATACTTGCTAGCAGGAAATGATCAGCTTAGCAGGAAAACACTGTCTGAGGAAAGAAAGATTGACTTTATACTAACTGTTGACGACTTGTTAATTAACTGGAGGTAATGAGAGCCGAGAGGTGAGATCAGAAACTCCTACTTATCAATAATAATCTCATCTTATTATCTACTAATATTAATAGAAGATAGATGATTGGGCTGTGGGAACATAGGGCTGTGGGAACATAGGGCGGTGGGAACATAGAGCTGTGGGACCATTGGGCTGTGGGAACATAGAGCGCTGTGGGAACAATGGGCTGTGGGGAACATAGGGCGCTATGGGAACATAGGGCTGTGGGAACATAGGGCTGTGGGAACATAGAGCTGTGGGACCATAGGGCTGTGGGAACATAGAGCTGTGGGAACATAGGGCTGTGGGACCATTGGGCTGTGGGAACATTGGGCTGTGAGACCATAGGGCTGTGGGACCATAGGTCTGTGGGAACATAGAGCTGTGGGAACATAGGGCTGCTGGGACCATTGGGCTGTGGGAACATAGGGCTGTGGGAACATAGAGCTGTGAGACCATAGGGCTGTGGGAACATAGAGCGTGGGAACATAGAGCTGTGGGAACATAAGGCTGTGAGACCATAGGGCTGTGGGAACATAGAGCTGTGGGAACATAGGGCTGTGGGACCATTGGGCTGTGGGAACATTGGGCTGTGAGACCATAGGGCTGTGGGACCATAGGTCTGTGGGAACATAGAGCTGTGGGAACATAGAGCTGTGAGACCATAGGGCTGTGGGAACATAGAGCTGTGGGAACATAGAGCTGTGGGAACATAAGGCTGTGAGACCATAGGGCTGTGGGAACATAGAGCTGTGGGAACATAGAGCTGTGGGAACATAGAGCTGTGGGAACATATGGCTGTGGTAACATAGGGCTGACCCCATCCTAACAATCCATCTTCAACTTTTCTCTCTGTCTTTACTGGCTTTCTCTTTAAAGGCTCATTATATTTTCATTCATCTGCTTTTATCTTTTCATGCATTTTTACATTTTCATCCTTCACTATGTCTCAGCATTTCCTTTCCTCCATCTTTTCCTTTTCTTTCCCTTTTCTCTCTCGTACCCCTCCTGTTTCTCCAGATGTTTCGATGGTTATTTTCAGCTGATCTGATCCTCCTCTCCCCCACCCACAGGTCTGTCTATTCGCAGTGTGTGCTGGCGGGCCGACCGGATCCTGGCAGGAACGCAAGACAGCGAGATCTTTGAGGTGAGAGAGGAGACAAATGATAGGAAACGACAACAAAAGCAGCAGTCGCATGCTGTTCCACACACACGCACACACACACACACACGCACACACAGACACAGACTAGCACACACACGCACACACACAGACACACACACAGACTAGCGCACAGACACACACACACACACAGACACACAGACAACTCGCGCACAGAGCCACACACAGACACACACACAGACACAAACAGACACAGACTGGGCACACGACACGCGCCCACAGACACACACACAGACTAAGCGACACACACACACACACACACACACACACACACACACACACACACAGACTAGCACACACACGCACACACACACACACAGACTAGCGCACAGACACACACACACACACACACACACACACGCACAGTGACACACACATGCACACACACACACACACACACACACACATACACAGTGACACACACAAGCACACGCACACACAGAAACACATACAGACACACATACAAGCACATATACACACACACACACACACACACACACACACACACACACACACACACACACACACACACACACACACACACACAAGTGACATATATAATCTGTTTTTTAAACTGCATTTATCCGCACTGTGTCATACAAAAAACTGATTTATTTACATAAAGTGATATATGCTGCTGTGTATGGGGCCACGTTTATTCCAGTTTATACTAGTTTAATACCATTTTAAAACTGTTTATACCAGTTTATACTGATATTTTCTTCCAGTTTAAACCAGTTTACATCTGTTTCGACCAGTTTATACCACATTATATCCATTTAAACCGGTTTATACCAGTTAAAACCTATAGGTGAAGGCAGTGGTCGTAAAGGGCTGTCTGGCAGCAAGGTAAAGCGTTGAAGATACTCTAAATATAGCGTCCAGTTAATCTGATACAGATGTTTGAGGAGCTCAAGCAACCACACTTTAAAACATCTCAACTAGACAGAAGAGGAGCCTGATCTTGATAGTTAACGTTTGAAAGTAAGGATGCGTGTGTGTGTTTCTGCGAGTGTGCAGGTGATGGTGAGGGATCGGGACAAGCCGCTGCTGATCATGCAGGGCCACAGCGAGGGCGAGCTCTGGGCGCTCGACGTTCACCCCAAAAAACCTCTGGCTGTCACCGGCAGCGACGACCGCTCCGTCAGGTCAGTGCAGGAAACACACAAACTACAGCTTACAGGTTCAGTGTTAGAGTTGGTTTCTAGCAGCATCTGAGATTCCTCAGAGACCAATTAAATATTGTAGAAATATGTCTATAATCTAGATGTGTTATTCTGATTATTAAAGGTGCAGTAGTTAAGCCTTATAAAATTAACTTTCTGTCATACTTGCTGAAACTGACCCTATGTTCCAGTAGAACTACATGAAGCATGTAAATTAAAAAATAAATCCAGCTCCTCTGGCACCACCTACAGCCTGGAGTGAGATTTGCAAAAATCCACAGCTCCCTGTTCAGATGCACCAATCAGGGCCCATTATCAGCAACCATTCATCCAGTGTCCCAAAGGCCCATTCTGTTCACTAATCTGATAACATTTTAAAAGGCTAGCTGATTAAACATTGGAGAACCATTTTGCAATTATGTAAGCACATAATCATAATCATAATCAGAAAAGCTTTATTGCCAAGTATGTTTTTTTACACATACAAGGAATTTGTTTTGGTGTAGGTGCATGTCACACATTCTCTAAAATAAGTTAAACAAATAGGTTAAACAGAACAAACAATATAAGTATAAATATATATATATATATATATATATATATTTATATATACTGTATAAAGCTGAAAAAAGCAGAGAGGAAACATAGTTTTATGTGTTTGTGTGTCAGGTTGTGGAGTCTGGTGGATCACGCCCTCATCGCTCGCTGCAACATGGAGGAGGCGGTGCGCAGCGTGGCGTTCAGCGTAGACGGATACCAGCTGGCTCTGGGCATGAAGGACGGCTCCTTCACTGTGCTGAGAGTCAGGTAGCACACACACACACACACACACACACACACACACACACACACACACACACACACACACACACACACACACACACACACACAAGCACACAACGCGCACACAGTGACACACACACAGTGAACACACACACACACACACACACACAGTGACACACACAAACGAACACACGCCCACACAGACACACACACACACGCACACAAAACGCACGCACACACACACAGTGACACACACACACACACACACAGAATAACAAGCATATACACACGCGCACACACACACACACACGCACACACACACACTCCCAGGCACACACACACACACACACACACACAGACACACACGTACACACACAAACACACGCTTTACGAATGACACACACACACACACACACACACACACACAGTGAACACACACACACACACAGTGACACACACAGACAAAACAGACAAAGCATATATACACGCACACACACACACACACTCCCAGGCGCACACACACACACATACATACACACACAAATGCATACACGCACACACACAGTGACACACATGCACACACACACACACACTCAAAGACACACACACACACACACACACACAGTGACACACATGCACACACACACACACACTCAGACACACACACACACACACACACTATTAAGATGAATATCTTAATAGATTGGCTTGCTCATGTCTTTCATTTAAGATAATGCTTCCACGTGCTTCTTTATTGCGGCTGATATGAATGCAGATGTTTCCGATGGCAGCTTTTTATTTGCCAAATATTTAATGCAGTTCTGTTCTGATAACAGTCTAATAATACTTTCTAGCAAAGTGCTCTTGCCTGATAGTAGCTACACTTACATCAGCGAGGCGTGGCACACAACCTCATGGCTACATCACTGCATTTGCTCGGCTGATGCACATGATTCTTTAGAGGCCATGAGAATTAATTATGAATTTGCCACTACTGATCATGTGCCTTTTTCTCTATCTGTAAATCTACGCCATATACCTGCTCTGGTGTCTGTAGATAACAACATGTGTGTGGGGAAAATAGATTGGTCTAACCTGACTGAGCAGGATCTTAAAGATTACTATATACAGTCTGACATCTTGTTGAGTAACATTGAATTACCAAAGATTCCACTGCATGCTGTGATATTACAGTAATTGTAAGAACCCTCAACATGGTATTGAGCTGTTCTCCCTGTATGAGAATATTGTATAAGACACATAATTACTATGTGGAAGAGATACATGCTGAGGCAAGAAGGGCCTTCAAAGCATGGGTTGAGTCAGGCAGACATAAACATGGTCCCTTATTTGAATATAAGAAAAAATTTAAATGTGCTCTATGTTCTGTTAAGAGGAATGAAAATACAATGAGGTCTGACTCTCTGCAATACAATAGTCCTATTCATTTCTGGAAAGAAAGGCAAGGCAAGGCAGCTTTATTTGTATGGCACATTTCAGCAACAGGGCATTTCAAAGTGCTGTACATAAAAACAATTAAAAAGTTAAAAAAATATATAAATATAATATAAAATACGAGAGTAAAAGTTACAGTGCAGTAGAAGAAATTAAATATTAAAGAGCAGTTAAAAACAGCTCAAAATATAGAAGCAGACAAAATACGAGATTTTAGACAAATGAATAAGCCGTTGCTCTATACACACGCAATCCTTGCCGTTCCCAGAACTGGACAGTCCCACCGGTCTTACTTTTTCAAAAGAATGAATAACTGTAAAACATTGTTACCAACAAACATTGATGGTGTCAGCGGCTCAGAAAAAATTACTCAGTTGTGGCAGAAACATTAATATGAGCTGTTTAACTGTGGTAAAAGTAACTCATTTACAGTGGGTAACATTGCTAGTAATGGAGATGTGACTGTTTTCCCTCAATAAATATATGATGCAATTATGATGCTAAAAGATAATAAGGCACGTGGTATGGATAAGATTTCTGCGGAGAATTTAAAACTTGCGAGTAGAAAACTCTGTCCCCTTATTGCTATTTGTTTTACTGGGTTGTTAGCCCATGGTATTCTACCTGATTCTATTTTATCTGTCACATTAGTGCCTATCATCAAAGACAAAGCTGGCAAAATGAACAGCTTGGATAATTACCGGCCTATAGCTCTGGCCAGTATTTTATCCAAGGTCTTGGAGAGGACTATACTGAATAGGCTGGAACAGTTTGACCTGACCTCTGAGAACTAGTTTGGCTTCAAACCTAAACATGGCACCGATATGTGTATTTGTGCCTTAAAGGAGGTCCTAGATTTGTATTACAGGCATAAATGGCTATGTAATATGAACAATGTATTAACAACATGTACAGATATGTGCAATGCAGTAGCAGTGACATTATAATAGTAGTAAGAACTAGAAAATTCCGGAAGAAATTTTGACAGTGTGCCTACTACTTGGTGCACATCCGAATAACACTAGCTAAGTTGATACATAGGTCACACTGTCACTGAGAGAGAGAGAGAGGAGAGAGAGGAGAGAGAGAGAGAGAGAATACAATTGTTTAACAATAGCAATAGGGAATGGATAGATGGGCTTACAAGACACCACAAATGCATACAGGTCAAGACCAGAGTACAGCGTAGTACCACTTACCGTTTCTTTCGATTTTTTAGTCTGGTGGGTTTAGGATGCTTAAAGTACTGATTATTTACATGGAGTCTGGTGGATTTAGGATGCTTAAAGTACTGTTTATTTATATGGAGTCTGGTGGGTTTAGGATGCTTAAAGTACTAATTATTTACATGGAGTCTGGTGGATTTAGGATGCTTAAAGTACTGTTTATTTACATGGAGTCACAGATATGTATATTTTTTCCTTTCAATGTTTCCGCATCAGAAATTTGGGTCTCTTTCAGCCAAATTGCCCCAAAAATAACACGGATGGTTACACACAACACTCATCGCAGGTCAAATTTAGAATCAGTTCACTACTTTCATTGAGTTTTGGGTTTTTTCTTAAATTTTGAACTATGAAATCTCTCGCTTTCTAAACATTGTCCTGACTAAACAGTGACAGTCTGTGATTATCCACTAAATCGTAAAAACTAGCCTAATAAGTTGATGTTAGTGGTGAATCCAGTGGTAGTGAAAAGAAAGCTAAAAAAAAGGTAATCTTGAAAAGAAATTTGCCAGAAACATAAAAAAAAGCATCTAAAAAGGGTTAATTTTCATTTTTTACCTGGGAGTACAACAAGTTGCACGGTCGAAGACAACACAAGGGTTAAAGGAGGTCTTACATTTGTATTACAGGCATAATTCCACAATTTGTATGTGTTTTATTGATGCCTCTAAAGCCTTTGATCGTGGAAATCATGAGAAGCTATTCCACAAATTGCACAACAAATATCTAGTGAGAATCTTGGCTTTTTGGTATGCTCATCAGTCAATGTATGTGCAATGGGGTAACTATATGTCTGCCCCATTCAATGTAAGCAATGGAGTTAGGCAGGGAAGCATTTTTATATCCCTTTCTTTTTAATATTTATATGGATGATCTATCAAAGCTGCTAAACAACTGTGGAACAGGCTGTATGTTTGGGGACACCATTATCAACCACCTGATGTACGCAGATGATCTGGTGATTCTTTGTCCATATAGTGCTGGCCTTCAACAGTTACTAAAGGTCTGCTCCCAATATGGCAGTAATATTATGATTGCTAGAAGCAGGGAGGACAATAAACTGTAATTTCCTGCTTTCTCTCTGTCTGGTACTGTCCTTAAAGTGTGTGATGAGGTCAAATACCTAGGGCACTATATAACTGATGACCTGTCTGATGATAGGGACATTCACAGACAGTACTGTATGATGTATGCACAAGCTAATATACTGAAGCTCACTTTGAGATTGTGGAACCATTGGCATTTTAGTCTATATGCTAATATCTGAACACTCTTTTTCTGTATTGTGGAACTCTGACTGACACACGCACACACGCACACGCACACACACACACACACACACACACACACACACACACACACACACACACACACACACACACACACACACACACACACACCTCTTATCTCCGAATAATGTGTGTATGAAGACACGTCAGACTCTGTGGTTTTAGAGGTGTGTAAAGGACATTTATTTCTGGATAGAGAGCTGATACTGCAAACTTTCCTCTGATGATGAGACAAAGAAGTCATGTTGTTAAAAAAAGAAAAAGAGCAGCTGCTGATGAGGGTTGGCATGGCTATCTGACAGCCACATCCTGTGTGGAGGTATCAGCCTACATAGGGACGTCTACAGAGAGGCTGTTGCTCTAATCTGGATAAAAAAAGGCAACAGAGTAGAATAAAATAATAACTTATTCACACTGCTATTCACAGCATAGATACTATATACTGGGCATCTATTATTGTAGGAAACATTAGTTTTAATGAGTTATGAGGCTACTCTAATTTAAAGAAAAGGCTTCTAATAAAACAGGCCTACACACACACACACACACACACACACACACAGATACTGGACATGGGCTTCAAATGTTGTTTTCCTCCTGTCCAGCCACTCCTGAACTACAAACAATGTCAGAAGCATCTTACGTGGGCTAAAGAAAAAAATAACTGGTCTCTTACTCAGTGGTCCAAAGTCCTCTTTTCTGATGAGAGCAAATTTGGCATCTCATTTGGAAACCAAGGTCCCAGAGTCTGGAGTAAAAATAGAGAGGCACACAATACAAGATGCTTGAAGTCCAGTGTGAAGTTTCCACAATCTGTGTTGATTTGGGGAGCCATGTCATCTGCTGGTGTTGGTCCACTGTGCTTTATTAAGTCCAGAGTCCAGGACAATTAAATTCATGTTATAAACTTCTACATGTCTGCATCTGTAAACCCAATACTTGACTGCTGCTCCACATTCTCATGCCCACACTGCCAAAAGTACCAAAACCTGGTTCAATGACCATGGGATTACTGTGCTTGATTGGCCAGCAAACCCGTCAAATTATATTGATAGTTTTTATGAGAAGAGAGGGCCAGGGCAAATCACATGTCATTGCATTCTCTCTGTACTTTGTACTTTTAAATGCACATGACAGTTAACTTGAACTTGAAGTTATTATGGTCTGTTTCTGACTGTTTCGGTTAGGAATAATTGCTTTAGTTTCCTAAATGACTCATTAAAGGAGCGATCTAGATTTATGGGGACTCCACCGGAGCTGGAGACGCTTCTGCTTGAGGCTGCTGCATGTCATGCTGAGTGTTGATTGGCTGTTACTCGTCTAACATCTAGCCAACCAGATAGTGTTGTGGGCGGGACATGAAGTGAGACTCAGTGGTGAGTGAAACGGGTCAGAGGGAGAGACTCAGAGCTGTAGCTGAGACAAAGTAGAACACCTTTTATTTCATTAACTTTATAATAAAACACAGATACAGATCATCTGCAAACTGCCAAATACTTGACAGAGCCTTCACAGTTGCTGCTCCACGACGGTGGAAGCTGTTGCCTTCAGATATCAGATGTGCTCCCTCCATTTCTGTTTTTATATCTGGGATAAAGTCAATGTATAACTCTCTAATCTCTCAATCTGTTCTCATCATGTCTATCATTCTGGGTTTTGGGAACTGCTGCTTGTTGTTGGTGTTGGGATCTTCTTTTTGGGTTTTGATATTTACATTTTAATGTAATGTACTTTTATTCAGCACTTTGGTCAGATTAATGTGTGTTTAAATGTGCTCTAGAAATCAACTTTACTTATACTGAAAGTTAACATAAGAAACATTTTACAGAACGAGAGATATGTTGCTTATAATAATTAATCAGAAATCACAATCAAAACAGTAAAAACTGGTTCCCAAGTTATATTGTTTTTTAATAATGTTTATTATACAGACGATAGATTATAGCTATAGACCAAGATATAATAACAAGTTTATAACACTGACAACACTGCAAGATACAACTATTATAAATGCATTAAAGACAATTCATATTCCTTCATATATTATATACAACATCACATAATCTTTAGATTTAAAATACAACATCTGGAACACACACACACACACACACAGACACAGACACACACACACACACACACACATAAAGGTAAAATGATTTGTAATAAAACTCTTAGGTGAATTAAAAAGTGAATTCCCAACATGTTAAACTATTGAACCAATCTCCGCTAACAGAGCAGCCCCTGAAGCCCAAAGCAGTGATCCCTATAATAACACACAGCCACAACAACATCAAGAACAGATCAACTAACTCAATATATATACAATATAATATCATCTACATATACAATATAATATCATCTACATAAATACATAACATACTAATACAGAAGATAAAGGAACAGCTGCACCCTGTCCGGATCAAAGGTTACCTTCTAACATTCAAAACTTATTTTATATTATTATAATAATAATCATTGGGTATTTGTGTCTTATTTCCCATAATATCTGTTTGTTGTTTTGTTATCTCTCTCTCTGTCTCTTGTGTTCTAATGTAATGTTTTCCCTGCATGAATGTGTCCCAGCCCTTGTTTTAAAGCCAGTGTATACCAGGCTGTATTAAAGCCAATGATGAGATGATCATATGCATATTAAAGCTGCTCTCCTCTCCGTGTCCTCAGGTTCACAGCGACTACAGCAACACAGAGCATCAGCAGCAGGACACTGAGCACTGAGCATCGCACTTTGAAGAAGGTGGAGTAAATCCCAAAGGGCTCCATGTACACTAACACAGTTCTGCTGGTTGACACACACTGACCATCTTGGTCAATAACTGCACACCAGTACTGCCCTGTGTCTCCCACTGCGGTATTAGAGATAACCAGGAGACCTTTATCATCGTACCAGCTCACTCTGCTCATGCTCTGATCAGACTCTACACTAAAGATTCTTCCCTCTGTTCGGTTCGACTTGATAAACCAACCATGCTCCCTACTCATTCCCCTATCTCTGCATCTGAGAGTTACTTCTTTTCCCTCTGAGAAGAGCTCTACAACAAGGGGTGCAAATTTCGGACACACAAATAGCATATACCGTTGCTCTCTCCTAGAGGCTTTACAGGAGTACGAACCAGATTGATTTAACATTAGAGATGAAAACACCAGCGAGTAGTTTTGGTCCACAGTCTGGTTTTGTTTTCCTGGGTCAGTGTAAGAGGATGTTTTGAGATTATACTTCCTCCAACGTGGGGGCTGTTCATCAGTGGAGTCAGTGATAGCGCACGGCAACACAGCGGTCTCTCCCACTGAGCGGTAGATCATCTCAGACAATCTCAACTCTACAATGTGACTGCTAACACACTGCTGTTGGTTCATCATCAGACAGCTGTACCATGCTAAATCTGCTGTTGTGACGTTGGAAACACGAAGAGCTGATGTGTTTGTCACCACTTGGTATCTTCCTCTAACATTGTCCATCACTAATGTCGTCTTGTCCCCCAAAACTCTGCTCCATGTTTCTTGCTCATATCTAAAGTCCCGTTTGAGCCACTGGACATCCAGATTGTCAGCCGGTCCATCACATGGCAGGTCCACTGTTTCTCCAACTCTCGTTCCGATAAGATGCCTATACCTTGAAGAAGGACAAACAGTAATAGTGATGCTGTTGTCATGTGTCACGTTGCCCTCAGTCCAACACTCCTCTCGGTACAGGCCGGAGTCTGAATGGTTCAAGTTGTCGATGGTGTAAGAAGAAGGATTCACCCTGCTGACAAGTCGTTTTTTCAAGTCTTCAGGTACTGAGGACTTGTTGGATCGGAGGTCAGAGGTGTTCCACAGGATAAGCTTCTCCTCACCAACAGATCTGGAGATCAGGCAGAAGTCGGTGTTCTCGGGGAGGTGGAAGGTGTAAGAGGTCCTTTCCTCTTTGAAGATGATCGGTTCTTGAGCATGGATGTAGTTGATGAGAGCAAACAGCAGGAAGGAGAGCTCTGTGACTGCAGCCATTCTGCTCCGAGGTCGACTAACACTGACACCACTCAGCTCATATACTCTACACCAACCCTCATCAGCAGCTGCTCTTTATCTGTTGTTAACAAACATGACTTCTTTATCTCATCATCGGAGGAAACAGCTCTCTATCCAATAATAAATGTGTGTGTGTGTGTTTGTGTGTACGTGTGTGTGTGTGTGTATGTCTGTGTCTGTTTGTGTGTATATATATATATACATACAGGTGAAACTCGAAAAATTTGAATATTCATTTATTTCAGTTATTCAACTTCAAATGTGAAACTAATACATTATATAGACTCATTACATGCAAAGCAAGATATGTCAGCTGTTATTTGTTATAATTTTGATGATTATGGCTTATAGCTCATGAAAACCCCAAATTCAAAATCTAGAATATTACATGAAAATAAATTTTTAAAAGTATTTTAAATACAGAAATGTGGGCCCTCTAAAAATAATAATCATGCATATGTACTCAGTACTTGGTTTGGGCCCCTTTTGCATGAATTCCTGCCTCAATGCGGTGTGGCATGGATGCTATCAGCCTGTGGCCCTGCTGAGGTGTTATGGAAGACCAGGATGCTTCAGTAGCGGCCTTCAGCTCTTCTGCATTGTTCGGTCTCATGTCTCTCATCTTTCTCTTGGCAATGCCCCATAGAGTCTGGCGAGTTTTCTGGCCAATCAAGCACAGTAATCCCATGGTCCTTGAACCAGGTTTTGGTACTTTTGGCAGTGTGGGCAGGTGCCAAGTCCTGCTGGAAAACGAAGTCAGGATCTCCATAAAGCTTTCTGATGATGGAAGCATGAAGTGTTGCGGCCGACTCTGGACTTAATAACTGAAATAAATGAACTTTTGCACAATATTCAAATTTTTCGAGTTTCACCTGTATACACACGCACACACACACACACGCACACACACACACACAGACACACACACACAAACACACAGACACACACAGACACATTTATTATTGGATAGAGAGCTGTTTCCTCCGATGATGAGATAAAGAAGTCATGTTTGTTAACAACAGATAAAGAGCAGCTGCTGATGAGGGTTGGTGTAGAGTATATGAGCTGAGTGGTGTCAGTGTTAGTCGACCTCGGAGCAGAATGGCTGCAGTCACAGAGCTCTCCTTCCTGCTGTTTGCTCTCATCAACTACATCCATGCACAAGAACGGATCATCATCCGACAGGAATGGCGCTCTTACACCTTCAAGCTCCCCAAGAACACAGATTCCTGCCTGATCTCCAGATCTGTTGGTGAGGAGAAGCTTGTCCTGTGGAACACCTCTGACCTCTGGTCCAACAAGTCCTCAGTACCTGATCACTTGAAAAAACGACTTTTCAGCTCGGTGAATCCTTCTTCTTACACCATCGATGACCTGACCCATTCAGACTCCGGCCCGTACCGAGAGGAGTGTTGGACTGAGGGCAACGTGACGCATGAGAACAACTTCACTATTACTGTTTGTACTTCAATAGGTCGGAGCGGTATCACAGCGAGAGTTGGAGAAACAGTGGACCTGCCATGTTGGGGAGCAGCTGATAATCTGGATATCCAGTGGCTCAAACGGGACTCTAGATATGAGCAAGAAACATGGAGCAGAGATTTTGGGGACAATACGACATCAGTGATGGACAATGTTAGAGGAAGATACCAAGTGGTGGCAGACACATCAGCTCTTCGTGTTTCCAACGTCACAGCAACAGACTTTACAGGTACATGGTACAGATGTCTGGTGATGAACCAACAGCAGTGTGTTAACAGTCAACCTGTACAGTTGTTACTGTATGAGGTAATCTACCGCTCAGTGGGAGAGACCGCTGTGTTGCCGTGCAATGCTGCTGACTCCACTGATGAACAGCCCCCACGTTGGAGGAAGTATAATCTAGAAACAAACTCCTTCACTGACCTAGGACAAAAAAAACAGACTGTTCCTTTAGTAGACCAAAACTACTCGCTGGTGTTTTCATCTCTAACGTTACATCACTCAGGTCCATACTTCTGTGAAGCCTCTATGAGAGAGCAACAGTATATGCTGGTGGTGTGCCCCAAATTTGTCCCCCCTGCTGTAGAGCTCTTCTCAGAGGGAGAAGAAGTCACTCTCAGATGCAGAGATAGGGGAGAGGGTAGGTGGCATGTTTGGTTTATCAAGTCACACCGAACAGAGGGAAGAATTTTTTGTGTAATGTCTAATCAGAGCATGAGCAGGGTGAGCTGGTACCGTGATAATGGGAGCCTGGTTATATCTAATGTCTCAGTGGGAGACACAGGGGAGTACTGGTGTGCAGTTTATGGAAGAGATTTTCAGTGTGTGTCAACAGAGAGAACCATGTTAGTGTACATGGAGCCCTTTGGGATTTACTCCACCTTCTTCAAAGTGCGATGCTCAGTGCTCAGTGTCCTGCTGCTGATGCTCTGTGCTGCTGCAGTCGCTGTGAACCTGAGGACACGGAGAGGAGAGCAGCTTTCAGCTCACACACACACTTAATATGCATATATAATAATTTCATCATTGGCTTTAATACAGCCTGGTATACATTGGCTTTAATACAGCCTGGTATACACTGGCTTTAAAACAAGGGCTGGGACACATTCATGCAGAGAAAACTAGAACACAAAATACAGTGAGAGAGATTACAAA
Organism: Perca fluviatilis; assembly: GCF_010015445.1. NCBI lineage: Eukaryota > Metazoa > Chordata > Actinopteri > Perciformes > Percidae > Perca > Perca fluviatilis. Next base: position 2,560,560 of record NC_053130.1, read on the forward strand.
AACAACAAACAGAAATGATGGGAAATAAGACATAAATACCCAATGATTATTATAATAATATAAAATAAGTTTTGAATGTTAGAAGTGAACCTTTGATCCAGACAGGGTGCAGCTGTTCCTTTATCGTCTGTATTAGTATGTTATGTATTTATGTAGATATTATATTGTATATGTAGATGATATTATATTGTATATATATTGAGTTAGTTGATCTGTTCTTGATGTTGTTGTGGATGTGTGTTATTATAGGGATCACTGCTTTGGGCTGCAGGAGGGGGGGGGGGCTGCTCTGTTAGCGGACATTGGTTTAATAGTTTAACATGTTGGGAATTCACTTTTTAATATTACTGTCACCTAAGAGTTTTACTATAAATCATTTACCTTTATGTGTGTGTGTGTGTGTGTCTGTGTGTCTGTCTCTATGGGTTTGTCTGTGTGTGTCTGTGTGTGTGCATCTGTGTGTGTGTGTCTGTGTGTTTGTGTGTGTGTGTGTGTCTATGTGTGTGTGTGTGTCTCTCTCTCTGGGTGTGTCTGTGTGTGTCTGTGTGTGTGTCTGTGTGTGTGTGTCTGTGTCTCTGTGTGTGCGTGTGTGTTTGTGTGTATGCGTGTGTGTCTGTGTGTCTGTGTGTGTGTGTCCCAGATGTTTTATTTTAAATCTAAAGATTATGTGATGTTGTATATTATATATGAAGGTATATGAATTGTCTTTAATGCATTTATAATAGTTGTATCTTGCAGTGTGGTCAGTGTTATAATCTTGTTATTATATATTGGTATATATCACTCTATAATCTGTCGTCTATATAATAAACATTATTAAAAAACAATATATCTTGGGAACGAGTTTTTACTGGTATTATAAGCAACATATCTCTCGTTCTGTAAAATGTTTCTTATGTTAACCTTCAGTAAGTAAAGTTGATTTCTAGAGCACATTTAAACACACATCAATCTGACCAAAGTGCTGAATAAAAGAACATTAAAATGTAAATATCAAAACCCAAAAAGAAGATCCCAACTCCAACAACAAGCAGCAGTTCCCAAACCCAGAATGATAGACATGATGAGAACAGATTGAGAGAGAGCAGCAACTGGAAAGGCTCTGTCCCATATTTGGCATATTGCAGATTATCTGTATCTGTGTTTTATTTGATCGATAACCGGTAAAGTTAATGAAATAAAAGGTGTTCTACTTTGTCTCAGCTACAGCTCTGAGTCTCACCTCTGACCCGTTTCACTCACCACTGAGTCTCGCTTCATGTCCCGCCCACAACACTATCTGGTTGGCTAGATGTTAGACGAGTAACAGCCAATCAACACTCACCATGACATGCAGCAGCCTCAAGCAGAAACAGACCATAATAAGTTCAAGTTCAAGTGTATTGTCATGTGCATTTAAAAGTACAAAGTGCAGAGAGAATTTAATGACATGTGATTTGCCCTGGTCCTCTATTCTCATAAAAACTATCAATATAATTTGAATAAAATATAATAAAATGATCTGAATACGTAATACAATCTAATATGTGTAGCAAGACACACACACACACTTACCAATACACATACACATACACACCCACACACCCACACACACACACACACACACACACACACACACACACACACACACACACACACACACACACACACACACACACACACACACACACACATATACACATCCCTCCATCTCTGAATAATGTGTGAAGACACGTCAGCCTCTGTGGTTTTAGAGGTGTGTAAAGGACATTTATTTCTGGATAGAGAGCTGATACTGCAAACTTTCCTCTGATGATGAGATAAAGAAGTCATGTTGTTAAAAAAAGAAAAAGAGCAGCTGCTGTTGAGGGTTGGCATGACGATCTGACGGCCACATCCTGCGTGGAGGTATCAGCCTGCACAGGGACGTCTACAGAGAGGCTGTTATATATATATATATATATATATATATATATATATATATATATACATATATATACATACAGGTGAAACTCAGAAAATAAGAATATCATGCAAAAGTTCATTTATTTCAGTTATTTAACTTAAAAGGTGAAACTAATATATTATTATAGACTCATTACATGCAAAGCAAGATATTTAAAGCCTTTATTTGTTAAAATGTTGATGATTATGGTTTACAGCTTATGAAAACCCCAAAATCTCAGAAATATAGAATATTACATGAAATCAATAAAAAAACGGATCTTAAATACAGAAATGTCGGTCTCAGTACTTGGTTTGGGCCGCTTTTGCATGAATTCCTGCCTCAATGCGGTGTGGCATGGATGCTATCAGCCTGTGGCCCTGCTGAGGTGTTATGGAAGACCAGGATGCTTCAGTAGCGGCCTTCAGCTCTTCTGCATTGTTCGGTCTCATGTCTCTCATCTTTCTCTTGGCAATGCCCCATAGAGTCTCTATGGGGTTCAGGTCAGGCGAGTTTTCTGGCCAATCAAGCACAGTAATCCCATGGTCCTTGAACCAGGTTTTGGTACTTTTGGCAGTGTGGGCAGGTGCCAAGTCCTGCTGGAAAACGAAGTCAGGATCTCCATAAAGCTTGTCTGCTGAAGGAAGCATGAAGTGCTCTAAAATGTCCTGGCAGACGGCTGCGATGACTCTGGACTTAATAACTGAAATAAATGAACTTTTGCACGATATTCTAATTTTTCGAGTTTCACCTGTATACACACGCACACACACACACATGCACACACAGACACATACACACTCAGACACTCATAGACACACACTCCGACACACACACACACACACACACACACACTCACAGACACACACACACACACACACACACACACACACGCGCACGCACACACACACACACACACACACACACACACACACACACACACACACACACACACACACACACACACACACACACACACAGACACACACAGACACATTTATTATTGGATAGAGAGCTGTTTCCTCTGATGATGAGATAAAGAAGTCATGTTTGTTAACAACAGATAAAGAGCAGCTGCTGATGAGGGTTGGTGTAGAGTATATGAGCTGAGTGGTGTCAGTGTTAGTCGACCTCGGAGCAGAATGGCTGCAGTCACAGAGCTCTCCTTCCTGCTGTTTGCTCTCATCAACTACATCCATGCTCGAGAACCGATCATCTTCAAAGAGAAAAGGACCTCTTACACCTTCCACCTCCCCGAGAACACCGACTTCTGCCTGATCTCCAGATCTGTTGGTGAGGAGAAGCTTGTCCTGTGGAACACCTCTGACCTCCGGTCCAACAGCTCCTCAGTACCTGAAGACCTGAAACGATGACTTTTCAGCACGGTGAATCCTTCTTCTTACACCATCGACGACCTGACCCATTCAGACTCCGGCCCGTACCGAGAGGAGTGTTGGACTGAGGGCAACGTGACGCATGAGAACAGCATCACTATTACTGTTTGTCCTTCCTCAATGTATAGGCATCTTATCGGAGCGAGAGTTGGAGAAACAGTGGACCTGCCATGTGATGGACTGGCTGACAATCTGGATGTCCAGTGGCTCAAAAGGGACTCTAGATATGAGCAAGAAACATGGAGCAGAGTTTTTGGGGACAAGACGACATTAGTGATGGACAATGTTAGAGGAAGATACCAAGTGGTGACAAACACATCATTTCTTCGTGTTTCCAACGTCACAACAGCAGATTTAGCATGGTACAGCTGTCTGATGATGAACCAAACGCAGTGTGTTAGCAGTCACATTGTAGAGTTGAGATTGTCTGAGATGATCTACCGCTCAGTGGGAGAGACTGCTGTGTTGCCGTGCGCTATCACTGACTCCACTGATGAACAGCCCCCACGTTGGAGGAAATATAATCTCAAAACATCCTCTTACACTGACCCAGGAAAACAAAACCAGACTGTGGACCAAAACTACTCGCTGGTGTTTTCATCTCTAATGTTAAATCAAATTGGTTCATACTCCTGTAATGCCTCTAGGAGAGAGCAACGGTATATGCTATTTGTGTGTCCGAAATTTGACCCCCTTGTTGTAGAGCTCTTCTCAGAGAGAGAAGAAGTCACTCTCAGATGCACAGATTGGAGAAAGGGTAGGGAGCATGGTTGGTTTATCAAGTCGAACCGAACAGAGGGAAGAATTTTTAGTGTAGAGTCTGATCAGAGAATGAGCAGAGTGAGCTGGTACCATGAGAATGGGAACCTGGTTATCTCTAATACCGCAGTGGGAGACACAGGGGAGTACTGGTGTGCAGTTATTGACCAAGATGGTCAGTGTGTGTCAACCAGCAGAACTCTGTTAGTGTACATGGAGCCCTTTGGGATTTACTCCACCTTCTTCAAAGTGCGATGCTCAGTGCTCAGTGTCCTGCTGCTGATGCTCTGTGCTGCTGTAGTCGCTGTGAACCTGAAGACCAGGAGAGGAGAGCAGCTTTAATATGCATATGATCATCTCATCATTGGCTTTAATACAGCCTGGTATACACTGGCTTTAATACAGCCTGGTATACACTGGCTTTAAAACAAGGGCTGGGACACATTCATGCAGAGAAAACTAGAACACAAAATACAGAGAGAGAGATTACAAAAACAACAAACAGAAATGATGGGAAATAAGACATAAATACCCAATGATTATTATTATAATAATATAAAATAAGTTTTGAATGTTAGAAGTGAACCTTTGATCCTGACAGGGTGCAGATGTTCCCTTATTGTCTGTATTAGTATGTTGTGTATATATGTAGATGATATTATATTGTATATGTAGATGATATTATATTGTATATATATTGAGTTAGGTGATCTTTTCTTGATGTTGTTGTGGATGTGTGTTATTATATGGATCACTGTTTTGGGCTGCAGGGAGGGGGGGGGGGGCTCTGTTAGGGGACATTGGTTTAATAGTTTAACATGTTGAGAATTCACTTTTTAATATTACTGTCACCTAAGAGTTTTATTATAAATCATTTTACCTTTATGTGTGTGTCTGTGTTTGTGTGTGTGTGTGTGTGTGTATGTGTGTGTGTGTGTGTGTGTGTATGTGTGTCTGCGTGTGTTGCAGATGTTTTATTTTAAATTTAAAGATTATTTGATGTTTTATATATTATATATGAATGAGTATGAATTGTCTTTAATGCATTTATAATAGTTGTATCTTGCAGTGTTGTCAGTGTTATAAACTTGTTATTATATATTGGTCTATATCACTCTATAATCTATCGTCTATATAATACACATTATTAAAAAACAATATCACTTGGGAAACAGTTTTTACTGTTTTGACTGTGATTTCTGATTAATTATTATAAGCAACATATCTCTCGGTCTGTAAAATGTTTCTTATGTTAACTTTCAGTCAGTAAAGTTGATTTCTAGAGCACATTTAAACACATTCATCTGACCAAAGTGCTGAATAAAAGAACATTAAAATATAAATATCAAAACCCAAAAAGAAGATCCCAACACCAACAACAAGCAGCAGTTCCCAAACCCAGAATGATAGACATGATGAGAACAGATTGAGAGATTAGAGAGTTCAAATGGGTCTTTATCTGAGATATAAAAACAGAAATGGAGGGAGCACATCTGATATCTGAAGGCAGCAGCTTCCACCGTCGTGGAGCAGCAACTGTGAAGGCTCTGTCCCGTATTTGGCAGTTTGCAGATGATCTGTATCTGTGTTTTATTATAAAGTTAATGAAATAAAAGGTGTTCTACTTTGTCTCAGCTACAGCTCTGAGTCTCTCCCTCTGACCCGTTTCACTCACCACTGAGTCTCGCTTCATGTCCCGCCCACAACACTATCTGGTTGGCTAGATGTTAGACGAGTAACAGCCAATCAACACTCAGCATGACATGCAGCAGCCTCAAGCAGAAGCGTCTCCGGCTCCGGGCGAGTCCCCCTAAATCTAGAGTGCTCCTTTAATGAGTCATTTAGGAAACTCTAAAGCAGGCAGAAACAGACCATAATAAGTTCAAGTTCAAGTGTATTGTCATGTGCATTTAAAAGTACAAAGTACAGAGAGAATGCAATGAAATGTGCTTTGCCTCTTCTCTCTCTTCTCAGAAAAACTATCAATATAATTTGAATAAAATATAATAAAATGATTTGAATACGTAGCACAATCTAATTTGTGTAGCAAGATACACACACACACACACACAGAGACACACACACACACACACACAGAGACACAGACACAGATATACACACACACACACCTAAACCATGGCTTTGACATGAAATAAAAAGTAACTTTTAACTTTTGTTTTATAGCATTTTCAACTCTTGATGGCGCATTTTGTAGATTTTGACGCGTTTGAAGGTAAAATAAAACCAGTCAGAGACTTATTGGACAGTGCTGTGTTGTGGTGTTGCACTAACGGGATGTTTGGTTCTCTGTCCGTGTCAGAGACATGACGGAGGTCGTTCACATCAAAGACAGGAAGGAGGTGATCCACGAGATGAAGTTCTCTCCGGACGGAGCGTACCTCGCCGTCGGCTCCAACGACGGACTCGTGGACATCTACGCTGTCGCCCAGAGATACAAGAAGGTAACGTCTGCAGGTTCAACACTCAACACAGACATTTAAAGTGCCCATATTATGAAAAAATCGCTTTTGGCTGGTCAAAATCTACACAGCTTTCTACGTCACTAGCAGAAACGAGGTGGCTAACCGCAACCGTTAGCATGCTAGCGCTAGCATGCTACCTCGTTCTCAATAGCAAAGCACTGCTACAACACACACAAGTTCACCATAATCTCCAAAAGAACTACTTCCATGTGCGCCCTCATTTAGAAGTCTCCCAGCTGATCCTGCCTTGGAACTGACTGAAGTTGGAGAAACAACCTTTCTTTTACTGTCTATGGAGCTAGCTGACATGATCTACGATCTGAGCTACTGAGCATGTGTGAGTGCAATCAAAGATAGTACAGAAGAAGAAAAGAGGTCTCAATCTGTAGCTAAAACAGAGACCTGAACACAGGGTGAAAAGAGGAGCTGCAGCAATGTGCAGTACAACAAAAATATGGTGTTTTTTGAAAATTAAACCATGTAAACCTATTCTGGTACAACCTTCATATACAATTATGAACCTGAAAATGAACATAATATGGGCGCTTTAAGCTATATTACACTAGACCAGGGGTGTCAAACTCGGCTTCACTGAGGGCCACAGTGGAAAATGAGAATCACGTCAAGAGCCCAGTATTGTTTAGTTCATTGAAATGCTTGCTATGTAAGAGAAAACAGCATTCCTGGATGGGAGAAAAACGTGCTCTGGTTTATTGGCATTTCTTTAAGCCAATCACAATCTTGGGCGGTGCTAAGCGCTGGACGGAGCAACAGTGCCGTAAAAATAAACCAAAAATAGTCTCAGGAAGGAACTTGTTTTGGTGGAACATGTGCACGTTCAAAAGTAGTTTTAGTCGTGCAACAGAAAACTCAGATTGGACAGATAGTCTAGCTAGCTGTCTGGATTTACCCTGCAGAGATCTGAGGAGCAGTTAACCATAGTCCTCACAAATCCACCAGAGGTTAGAACGCCAACACAAAGACAGAGGAAGGGGAAATGGGACATCTGGGGGAATTTCCACCGGCACTGGAGCCTTGTGAGACCATCCTGATCTCGCGAGCTCCAGTTTTCTACTTGCAGATCAGTCTGGCATCTTGAGATAGAGAAAATTTGGAGCCGTTCGCCAAACGACCGACCAATCAGCGTTGGTTTTGAGGCGGGTTTAGGTGCGACGCAACAAGAAGCGACTGTTCGGTCTAACCAACTTGGCGGCTTCCACAAATGAGATGAGCGTAGCTATCGCAGCAAGTTTTATCTGAATTAGAAAGTATTCCTTCATTGAAAGAAGAGCAAAAAAACGGCACTGGAGGCTTTTCTCGGGGGGAAAAGATGTTTCTGCTCTTCTCCCGACTGGTTTCGGCAAGAGTTTGATCTGATTGGTTGATTTGGCCTGTCTATCACCAATTATAGGTGGTGATAGACAGATGGTTTATCCAATCAGCTAACCAGGATTTTCGCCACTTCTGAAAAGTTCTCCAACGGAAAGTTCCCAGATGGATATGCCGAGCTAATGTCAGGTGATCCATCTGGTGGAATCAGGTTACCGGCACTGGAGCAATCCCTGAAGTGGAACGTCGTCGATATGAACTACTATTGAATCTAGTTATTGTATAATTGTTTATTTCCCGTATGTGTCTGCCTGCAGGTCGGAGAATGCTGTAAATCCGTCAGCTTCATCACACACCTGGACTGGTCTCTGGACAGCAAAATCCTGCAGAGCAACGACGGAGCGGGACAACGCCTCTTCTACCGAATGCCCAGTGAGTCCCTACAGTCGTTCGGCCTCGTAAACTCAAATATTTCTTTTTTTGTAATTCAAGTTTTTACTTCTATTTCAGTGTCAATCAATCAGAACTGAACAGACAGCATTGTTGTGGCACAATAATCCAGCCGTTGTTTAAATTCTGTTGGGGGAAGGGGCGGCCTCTAGCTCACCCAGTAAGAGTGTTCGCCCCATGTAGGCTGAGTCCTTTGCAGCTGCACAGGATTGAATCCCACCTGCTGCGTGTCAAGTCAGATGTGCTATACATGCATGACATACGGCACAAAGGAAATTTCAGTCCTCTCGGACCCCCGGTGCAAAATGCAATAAAAATAAATAAGTTTCTATAAATAGAAAAGACATAGAAAATAAACAATCAACAATTTAACATGACACAAAAAAAATCAACAATTTAACATGATATAAAAATAAACAATCAACAATCAGACTCACAATCAAGGCACTTGAGAATTTTTGACAAAAATAAATAGGATAAATAGAAAGTATTTAAAATATTTAAACAGGTGAGGTAGAGCGGTGTAGTGCAATAAATAAACAAACAGGGGAAGTGAAATGTGCAGTCCCTGAGTTCAGAGTGTATGAGAGTGTATGAGTGGTGTTGGGGGGGGATGCAGTCGTAGTCTGTGGCAGGGGGCAGAGGGGGCACGGTGGGCAGAGGAGGAAGTGAAGAGGGAGGGAGTGACGGTAGAGCAGGGAGGGACATCCCCCATCTTTCTCCCCCTTTCCTGTCTATCCACTGTCTCTGTCTAATAAAGGGAAAAAAGCCCCCAAAATAATCGGAAATTCTGGAGGGGAGGGAGGTATTTTTCCACACTCGTAGGATCACTCGGAGGGCTGTTACAACCCCAACCTTTATTACTGCAAAATCATATTTTGAAGCTTCTAACAATTCTGCTTGGTCCCCTAATAGGCACAACCTCTGTGTTTTAGGTTTAATAAAACTAGCCCTTTCCCTATGTGTTCTACAACTTCTTCCCCAAAGGGGTTTACCAATTTACATTCCCAGAGTGTATGTAAAAATAAAACCTGTGTATTACTCTGTATTGAGTAAACTTTCCCCTGGCTTCCTTTATATACATCCCTGAGTCTGACAGGATTTTTAGCTAGTTTTACTCACTTATTTCACACTCTAAGTCTCAAATATTAAGAAATGTATGTAACAGGGCAACGACCTGCATCATTATGTCTTTTTTATTAGGAAAAAAACTAAACTGCAGCTGGAAGATTAAAATCTGCACCATGCACACGTTTCCCTTTTTGTCCCTTCTGTCTGTTACAACTGATTATAATTGATAACAATGTGCCAATTCGCTGTTTGTTATTGCTGGCATCTACAGACTAGAGAGATGAAGTGTTGGGAAATGTGCTACAGGACTGGAAGTAAATGTGTTATTTATTGTGATTGAGAGTTGTTATCGGTCATATTCAGTCCGGTTCCAGCGCTGCAGACCAACCAACCCCTGCTGACTGACGTAGGAAGAGTCACTCCAGTCTGATTTATGGCTCTGCGGAGCTTTCACACGTTTATACTGTGTGTTGGTGTGTGTGTCGATCTCTTTACAGTAAGAGACTCGCAGGGCCAGTGTGTGTGTGTGTGTGTGTGTGTGTGTGTGTATGTGTGTGTGTGTGTGTGTGTGTGTGTGTGTGTGAGTGTGTGGAGTGTGTGTGTGTGTGTGTGTCTCCTTATGTGTGTGTATCTCTCTGTGTGTCTCTCCGTGTGTGTGTGTGTCTCTCTCTCTGTGTGTCTCTGTGTGTTAACGGTGATTATCTTCAGAGTGAGTAGTGACTCTAGAGTCCTAGAGAGAGAACCAAAGAGTCTCCCTTGTTCTTTCTGTGTGTGTGTGTGTGTGTGTGTGTGTGTGTGTGTGTGTGTATGTGTGTATGTGTGTGTGTGTATGTGTATGTGTGTCTGTGTGTGTGTGTGTGTGTGTGTGTCTGTGTGTGTGTGTGTGTGTGTGTGTATGTGTGTATGTGTGTGTGTGTGTGTATGTGTATGTGTCTCCCCTGTTCTTTCTGACCACGGTGGGAGATCTGCAGCAGGAGAAGTTAACCCTCTCCTTGATCTCATGTTGTTAATGGAGAAGGAGAACCAGGACATGAGTCGGGGGGGAAATGCAACGCTACCAAGCACGGCCGAGTGACGTATGTTTAATGCAGAAGCACAAATTGGCCATGACTGTGTGCTGCATTTGAATTTAGGGCGGGAAAGTCGCTCCAGACAGTCAGATCTTGTTACTTAGCAAATACAAGCGCTTTCATCAGTGGGTCATATGCTTACTCACCATTGTTTTAACTCACTTTTCAATAGATAGGAACTTAACAATTAACAAGATTAAAATCTTACAGATCACAACTTTAACAAACACGCACGCACACACACACACACACACACACACACACACACACACACACACACACACACACACACACACACACACACACACACACTGTCTCCTCTCTCTCTGTCCGTGTCCTGCAGTGGGGAAGCCGGTCTGTAAGGAGGAGATGAAAGGTCAGTGCTGGGCGTCCTGGAGTGGCGTCCTGGGCTCAGAGGTGGTGGGGATCTGGCCTAAATACTCCCGTCTGACCGAGATCAACGCCGTGGACGCCAACCACGCTGCTGCTGTGCTGGTCACCGGGGACGACCTCGGCCTCGTTAAGCTCTTCCGCTTCCCCAGTCTGAGGAAAGGTCTCTACCTTTTTGTTTGTCTCTGTCTCTTTCATACGTTTTTAAATGTCAGTCGTCATTTAGCACATGTAAAAAAATACAACTACGGTGTTACATATACGAGACATTAACCCTCCTGTTGTCCTCGTGTCAAATTTGACCTGTTCTTTGAGTTGATTTTATTTCAGAAATGTGGGATTCTTTCAACCAAATTGGCAAAAAATAACATGGATGGTTCCATACAATGCTCTTTAGGTGTTTTATTCAATTTCATAGCATTTTAATTTGAATGAAGATGAAACCGAGTGTATTATTTTCAGTACTTCAGGCACGCATAATGGTCCAGCTTTGAGTTTTGGGAGTTCTGGCATCTTACACTAGGTTAGCTGTCAAAAACTTGGGGGTTACTTTTGATTGCAGCATGAAATTTGACAAGCAGATCAGTAATGTTGTTAGAATGAGCTTTTTCCAGCTTCGTCTCCTGGCTAAAGTTAAGCCTTTCCTTAACAGGCACGATCTAGAAAAATTGATTCATGCTTTTATCAGTTCAAGGTTGTATTACTGTAGTGCTCTTCATGTTGGTCTGAATCAGACCTCCATCTCACATCTTCAACTTGTGCAAGATGCTGTTGCTCGCTTTTTGACAAATACATCTAGACGTGCACACATCACTCCCGTTCTCTAAGCTCTACATTGGCTCCCTGTGCGTTTTTAGAATAGATTTTAAGATTTTATTGTTTGCTTTCAAGGCCTTAAATGGTGATTGCGTTCTTCAAATCAGCGAGTTTTAGAAGTGCCAAGTTACAAAGTTCTCAGTGCTTTGGTTTACATGTAGGGACCCTCATTATGCTACCGTGGAAGTGTGGTGATATTTTGAGCCTTGTTAGTGGTGTAGAAATAGAGATTTATTTTTACTTTACCCTCTGCCCCCAAGACTAGAGTTATAAGCTAATTAGTGGTTTGCGCTAGCTTGTTTCAAGCTAGAGACACATTTGATTAGCATGAAAATATATCCCAGAGAACAGTCGACTCGGTACACATATGTTTTATTAACCCCTAGATTCATTTTGCGCAGGAATTGTCCTTAAAGAACTTAACAAATCAAATTTGCAAAACAGAGGTAGTAATGTGTGACTTTTTGGAGCTGAGGAGCCAGTGATTCTGACTGCTCGCTCTTTTCTTTCCAAGGAGCAAAATTCAAGAAGTACATCGGTCACTCGGCCCATGTCACCAACGTGCGCTGGTCACATGACCTGCAGTGGGTGCTGACCACCGGTGGGGCCGACCACGCCCTCTTCCAGTGGAGGTTTCTGCCGGAGTCGGTCATGAACGGAGGACCGGATACCAACATACAAGGTGGGGAAACGCCGGAAAGGTTCCAGAGTTTATTGTGCAGCCTTTCAGCCTGTTCTCAGGAACCATTCGTACATATACTGTAGCTATGTAAAGGAAAGTTCGTAATTGGTATGTATTCCACGTATTTATCACTGTCATCAGCACATTGACTGCTGCTGGATAAGAGCCTGAAGATCCTCATAGGAAGGAGGTCAGGGGGGATGTTTGGCTCCTAAAACACAGAGATTTAAAGAGGGGGAACAGAGTTCATGTCCTGAAGAAGTTAAGGAGAAAACACAAGACTTTCACCCAGGAAACAGGTGTTCATGTCCTGGAAGAAGTTAAGGAGAAAACACAAGACTTTCACCCAGGAAACAGGTGTTCATGTCTTGAAGAAGATAAGGAGAAAACACACCCAGGAAGAAGTTAAGAAGAAAACACAAGACTTTCACCCAGGAAACAGGTGTTCATGTCCTGAAGAAGTTAAGGAGAAAACACAAGACTTTCACCCAGGAAACAGGTGTTCATGTCCTGGAAGAAGTTAAGGAGAAAACACAAGACTTTCACCCAGGAAACAGGTGTTCATGTCCTGAAGAAGTTAAGGCGAAAACACAAGACTTTCACCCAGGAAACAGGTGTTCATGTCCTGAAGAAGTTAAGGAGAAAACACAAGACTTTCACCCTGGAAACAGGTGTTCATGTCCCGGGAGTACTATTTTAAGGGGACAGGTGTTTTAATCCAAAACACAATAATTTTTTCTGATCTTAACTCGTCGTTTTGGTGTCTAAACTTCACTTGTCGTCGCTGCGCTTCACGCCGTGCGCTGAGATCGTTAAAATAGTTCCCATAGTGTTCGTATGCCCAAAAACAGCGTAATGTGTTGTTATCAACTGGTATTGTTAACAATGGCTAACCTGGCTAGAGCTAATGAAAACAATGAAAAAGATGAACGAATTCAACTCGGGTGTGATGTCATTCCCAGCTCCGGCGTCCGAGTTCCGAGGTAAATGAAACGCATTATAATTTGTAGGGGTGGAGGAAAAAATCGATACAGCATAGTATCGCAATATTTTCCGTGGCAATACTGTATCGATACACAGACGCCAAGTATGGATCTATTATTATATATGTGTTGGTCAGTCTGTCTGCTTGACAATCCCCATTTTACAGCAATAAAATTTAAGTGAGATGAACAAAACAGAGAAATGTATCTTTTTAGATAAAACAGATGCTGACAAGATTTCCCTTTGAGGACATCATTTGAAACTGGTAAGAAGTAATACAAAAAGGTAATACATTGCAATATATCGCAGAATATTGCAATATGTTTAAAATCGCAATAATAGCATATCGTTACATAAGTATTGTGATTATATCATATCGTGAGGCCTCTGGTGATTCCCACCCCTAACAATTTGAGTGTTTAGCATTTGTTTTTCTATCCCTGTGTCACTAAATGAAATGGTTTAGATAAGTTAGCTGATCAGAACTTGTGTCTCCTCTGCAGAAAGTCACGGGGACTCCAACAGCGAGGAATCGGACAGCGACGTGTCGGACGTCCCCGAGCTGGACTCAGACATCGAGCAGGAAACACAGATCCACTACGACAGACAGGTACGTCAGCTGGTCTCCCAGGAAACACAGATCCACTACGACAGACAGGTACGTCAGCTGGTCTCAGCGAGGCCCCGCCCAGCCGGACTGTAACTATTTATTTACATTTACTCCAGTACTGCACTCGAGTCCAAATGTTGAGGTATGCCTCTCTAGAGTCCTCTCTCCGAAGCTAATCACTGTTAATCTCTCACTAGTTCTACCAAACACTCCACACACACACACACACACACACACACACATACACACACAAACACACACACACACACACACAAACAAACATGCACGCACGCACGCACGCACACACACACACACACACTCACCCACACATATGCACACACACACGCACACACACACAGACACAGACACACAGAGACACACACACATGCATGCACGCACACACACACACACACACACACACACACACACACACACATGCATTAGTTAGCTTTAGTTACTAGTTACTTTAGTTACTCCACTACATTCATCTGTTCCAGCTTTAGTTACTAGTTACTTTAGTTACTCCGCTACATTCACCTGTTACAGCTTTAGTTACTAGTTACTTTAGTTACTCCTCTACATTCATCTTTTCCAGCTTTAGTTACTAGTTACTTTAGTTACTCAGCTACATTCATCTGTTCCAGCTTTAGTTACTAGTTACTTTAGTTACTCCTCTACATTCATCTGTTTCAGCTTTAGTTACTAGTTACTTTAGTTACTCTGCTACATTCATCTGTTCCAGCTTTAGTTACTAGTTACTTTAGTTACTCCACTACATTCATCTGTTCCAGCTTTAGTTACTAGTTACTTTAGTTACTCAGCTACATTCATCTGTTCCAGCTTTAGTTACTAGTTACTTTAGTTACTCCGCTACATTCATCTGTTCCAGCTTTAGTTACTAGTTACTTTAGTTACTCCGCTACATTCATCTGTTCCAGCTTTAGTTACTAGTTACTTTAGTTATCTCCTACATTCATCTGTTCCAGCTTTAGTTACTAGTTACTTTAGTTACTCCTCTACATTCATCTTTTCCAGCTTTAGTTACTAGTTACTTTAGTTACTCAGCTACATTCATCTGTTCCAGCTTTAGTTACTAGTTACTTTAGTTACTCCCCATTCATCTGTTACAGCTTTAGTTACTAGTTACTTTAGTTAATTCACATTCATCTGTTCCAGCTTTAGTTACTAGTTACTTTAGTTACTCTGCTACATTCATCTGTTCCAGCTTTAGTTACTAGTTACTTTAGTTACTCCACTACATTCATCTGTTCCAGCTTTAGTTACTAGTTACTTTAGTTACTCCACTACATTCATCTGTTACAGCTTTAGTTACTAGTTACTTTAGTTAATCTCTACATTCATCTGTTCCAGCTTTAGTTACTAGTTACTTTAGTTACTTCGCACATTCATCTGTTCCAGCTTTAGTTACTAGTTACTTTAGTTACTCCGCTACATTCATCTGTTCCAGCTTTAGTTACTAGTTACTTTAGTTACTCCCTACATTCATCTGTTCCAGCTTTAGTTACTAGTTACTTTAGTTACTCCTCTACATTCATCTGTTCCAGCTTTAGTTACTAGTTACTTTAGTTATCTCGCTACATTCACCTGTTACAGCTTTACTAGTTACTTTAGTTACTCTCAACATTCATCTGTTACGCTTTAGTTACTAGTTACTTTAGTTACTCCTCTACATTCATCTTTTCCAGCTTTAGTTACTAGTTACTTTAGTTACTCAGCTACATTCATCTGTTCCAGCTTTAGTTACTAGTTACTTTAGTTACTCCACTACATTCATCTGTTACAGCTTTAGTTACTAGTTACTTTAGTTACTCCGCTACATTCATCTGTTCCAGCTTTAGTTACTAGTTACTTTAGTTACTCCTCTACATTCATCTGTTCCAGCTTTAGTTACTAGTTACTTTAGTTACTCTGCTACATTCATCTGTTCCAGCTTTAGTTACTAGTTACTTTAGTTACTCCACTACATTCATCTGTTCCAGCTTTAGTTACTAGTTACTTTAGTTACTCCGCTACATTCACCTGTTCCAGCTTTAGTTACTAGTTACTTTAGTTACTCCGCTACATTCACCTGTTACAGCTTTAGTTACTAGTTACTTTAGTTACTCCTCTACATTCATCTTTCCCAGCTTTAGTTACTAGTTACTTTAGTTACTCAGCTACATTCATCTGTTCCAGCTTTAGTTACTAGTTACTTTAGTTACTCCGCTACATTCATCTGTTCCAGCTTTAGTTACTAGTTACTTTAGTTACTCCTCTACATTCATCTGTTCCAGCTTTAGTTACTAGTTACTTTAGTTACTCTGCTACATTCATCTGTTCCAGCTTTAGTTACTAGTTACTTTAGTTACTCCTCTACATTCATCTTTTCCAGCTTTAGTTACTAGTTACTTTAGTTACTCCACTACATTCATCTGTTCCAGCTTTAGTTACTAGTTACTTTAGTTACTCCGCTACATTCATCTGTTCCAGCTTTAGTTACTAGTTACTTTAGTTACTCCGCTACATTCATCTGTTACAGCTTTAGTTACTAGTTACTTTAGTTACTCCGCTACATTCACCTGTTCCAGCTTTAGTTACTAGTTACTTTAGTTACTCCGCTACATTCACCTGTTACAGCTTTAGTTACTAGTCACTTTAGTTACTCCGCTACATTCACCTGTTCCAGGTTTAGTTACTAGTTACTTTAGTTACTCCTCTACATTCATCTGTTCCAGCTTTAGTTACTAGTTAATTTAGTTACTCCGCTACATTCATCTGTTACAGCTTTAGTTACTAGTTACTTTAGTTACTCCGCTACATTCATCTGTTACAGCTTTAGTTACTAGTTACTTCAGTTACTCCGCTACATTCACCTGTTCCAGGTTTAGTTACTAGTTACTTTAGTTACTCCGCTACATTCACCTGTTCCAGGTTTAGTTACTAGTTACTTTAGTTACTCCTCTACATTCATCTGTTCCAGCTTTAGTTACTAGTTAATTTAGTTACTCCACTACTCATCTGTTGACATGATGAGACCATTAAATGTGTTTAAAAATGTGACCCTTTTTTCGTTTCACGTTTCTAAAATGGGAGGTTTTATCTGCATTGAGTACTTTTACATTTAATACTTTAGGTACATTTTGTAACAAAGTATCTTCTTAAAGATAATTTTTGGGCATTTTAGGCCATCAATTTTTATAGAACAGCTGAAGACATGAAAGGGGAGAGAGAGAGAGAGAGGGATTGACATGCAGCAAAGGGCCGCAGGTCAGAGTCGAACCTGCAGCTGCCCCTACTTTACCTGGCAGGACGGTGGCCCAATGGTTAGCACTGTGACCTCACAGAAAGAGGGTTCTGGGTTCAAGTCCAGGCCTTTCTGTATGTAGTTTGTGTGTTCTCCCCATGTTTGCGTGAGTTTCCTCCAGCTGCTGTGGTTTCCCACACCATTAAAAAAAAGTACATATACAAAAACATGTACTAGGTTCTCCAGTCAGTCCCATTGAGCAAGGCACTGGCTCAGATCTGCAGTTTGTCCCCAGGCGCTGTGATTGGCTGCCTACTGCTCCCTTGAGGGGATGGGTTAAATGCAGAGAATGAATTTTGCTATGTGTATGTGAAAATAAAGTACCTTTCCCTTTACCCAGATCCCGTAACAGAGTATCTTTACAGTGTGGAGTTAGTACTTTTACTTTGACTTCTCCACCAGTGGCACCGAGCCTTCAGAAGCTTAGACAGATTTTAATGAAGGCTCTCTGAATCATCTCCTCGTTCTTATTCCCGTCTGCAGCAGCACAGCTGGGCCCTGCTCTTATCTTCAACGCCAGCCGCCGCCAGGGCTGCAACAATGTGCTGCTTGGAGATAAAGCTCAAAGTGTGTGTGTGTGTGTGTGTGTGTGTGTGTGTGTGTGTGTGTGTGTGTGTGTCTGTATGTGTGTGTGTATATCTCTGTTTCTGTGTGTGTGCGTCTCTGTTTCTGTGTGTGTCTCTGTTTCTGTGTGTGTGTCTGTGTGTATGTGCGTGTGTATGTGCGTGTGTCTGTGTGTGTGTATGTGTGTGTGTCTGTGTATCTGTGTGTGTTAAATGGAAAGAGCAGAAAAACATGGATTATTATTATTATTATTATATTCCCTTATCCTTGGCCTGCCTGCCTTCTCTTTTTGCCTATTTTCTTTCTTTTCTCTCTTCAGTTTCCTCCGTCTCTTTTTTTCGTCCTTGTGGTGCAAATATCCCAACAACTATTCGATGGATTGCTGTGAAATGTTGCAAAGACTTTCATGGTCCCCAGACGATAATCTTAGTCAATTTCGGACCGACTTATATTTGGCTTTTCAACACGTATATTCTACTTTTCATTGCTTTTTTCGTACAGACTATCAAGTAATGTTTTATTAAACAACCAGATATTTTAAAGGGGTTTGGCGGGACATTCAAGGTGACAAAGACGTTCACACTCTAAGGGTCCTATTTTAACGATCTGAGCGCACGGTGTGTAGCGCCTGGTGCAGGTGTGTTTAGGGCGTGTCCAAATCCACTGTTACTAGTTTGATGGCGGTAAAAAAGGCTCTGTGCGCCGGGCGCCTGGTTCTAAAGGGTTGTCCTTAGTGTCTTCATTAATCAGAGGTGTGTTTTGGGCGTAACATGCAATCAACCAATCAGAGATCATCTCCCATTCCCTTTAAAAGCCAGGCGCGTTTGGACCTTGGAGCATTGCTGTTATGATGGAGGATTTGCACCCTAATATTTTTATTTGTAATCTTCTGCATGTGTGTGTGTGTGTGTGTGTGTGTGTGTGTGTGTGTGCGTCCCTGTGTGTGTAACAAGCATAGTGTGTGCACGCTGTGCACGAGCCTAGGAGCATTTTACTAATGCTCTGTTAAAATAACAATGAAATGCTGAGTTATTGACTTTAGACCAGGTTTTTGTTGGTCAATGGCGCGATCACTTCCCGCTGCCTCAAGATAGCAATACTCCCAGAATGCACCTGAACACACCTCCCTGTAAGACCAGCCCGCCCAGAATGCACCTGAAAACACCTCCCTGTAAGAGCAGCACGCCCAGAATGCACCTGAACACACCTCCCTGTAAGACCAGCACGCCCAGAATGCACCTGAAAACACCTCCCTGTAAGACCAGCACGCCCAGAATGCACCTGAACACACCTCCCTGTAAGACCAGCACGCCCAGAATGCACCTGAAAACACCTCCCTGTAAGACCAGCACGCCCAGAATGCACCTGAACACACCTCCCTGTAAGACCAGATGGGTGCAGGTGCATTTGTTGTTTAAACGACGTGGGCGCTGGACGGGAAACTGAAAACTGGGTCGGTCTTAAACTAGCAGAGACACTTGGGTCGGGCTTTGCGCTGCACCGGATGCAAGATAGGGCCCTAAGAGTAAACATGCCAAGTTAGCCCTCGGAGCTAATGCGTGCTAATGACCGGGGTTAATAAAATAAAGACAAAGAGGCTCTGTAATCTGAACCATCTTCATCCAAAACGGTTCAAGATGGTTCTATCCTCTTCTCAGGAGGAAGAAGAAAATATGTTTCTATCATATTTTGATAGTTTTCCTTTTAGATGATTATACAGTGAAGAGAAAAGTCGTGGAGAGAACAGGGAGTCAGTGAAATGGTCTATAACTCTCAGCACCGATCCACCATGACGCTCCAGAAAAATATGCAGTTTTGCAAAATGGAAAGCAGCGTGAAAGTGGAGCGCTGCCAGTCCCACACCTCCCGGGAGCAGAAGTCTCTCCCTGGGATCGTCTCAGACGGCTGAAACCTGCCAGCTCCCCCTCAACACGGTCATTTGCATGAAAAATGAGCGGGCGTAGTCTGTGCTGAGGGCCAACACACTGCAGACTGCTTTATTCTCCAACCGATAAAGAGAAGCAGAGCACTGTTTTCCCTAGGTTTGGGGAAGCGTTAGGTCCGCATATTTGGCAGAGGCTTTTAGGGATCCCCCTTTAAGAAAATCTAAGGTTTTCAATTAGGGATGCACCAATTCCAGATTTTTTTGGGTTCAGCTGAATCCTGAATCCCCTGGTTCCCTCTGTGTGTCTGTCTGTCTGTCTGTGCGTGTCTGTATGTGTGTGTGTGTGTGTGTGTGTGTGTGTGTCTGTCTATCTGTCTGTCTGCGCGTGTCTGTGTGTGTGCGTGTCTGTGTGTCTGCACGTGTCTGTGTGTGTGTCTGTGTCTGTCTGTCTGCCTGGTTGAGATGGTGCTGACTCCTCCTCCCATCCTCAGTCCATGAACCCAGTAAACACATGAATGAAGTAAACAGGGACTGTCCTTCCTTTGCTGTACCTGAAGTTGCTGCATTCTGGAGATTCCTTCGTGCACAACTCGTATTCTTTCAGATGTTTCAGACCAGATGTTGTAACAGCGGCCATGTTGTGTATAGTTTAGGGTCCTCGCCACCACCAGACCAATCCGCATTGAACAGATTGAACATGTAGCTGGACTTGAATGGCCTTCTTTTGACTGAAAGTTCTGCCAAACAACTTTTTCTGCTCACCAGTTCCATGTCCACTTTCTCACAGCCTGCTGCATTGAACGCTCCGCCTACGTAAACACCTTCCCGTAATCAATGGCGCCGTCGTTACGGCGACCAGCGTCGCGCGCGTAGTGCGAGCGCAGGGTTCGGTTCGGTGGGAAAAAATTCTAAGGTTCAGCAGAAACCCAACCCCGTCAAAAAGCCCAATCTTCAGCCGAATTGGAAGCCCAATCCTGGATTTGGTGCATCCCTGGATTCAATTTAATTACACTACGGCAATGGGCGATATGAGAAAAATACGCGATAATGTGTTTATTAGTCATCACCGTAGTGAAGACTATTCTTCCTACATGAACAAATATTATAAAGCAAAATACATATTGTTATATGAGAACAATGAAAACATCCTGGATTTTATGAAACAAAAGGCACAGTAGCATGTCTTTCATGTTGTAAAATCAACAAAACGGTAACATGAAATAAAATGTAATGTATAGTAGAAATGAAGAAGACAACAGAAAGGATTAACAGAATCAAATCTCCTTAATGATAAGAGCTTCTCTTAGTTTCTTTTTGAAGCTTGAAGTATTTCCCCATTAGAATTCAATGTGTGGGGGGGGGGGGAGGCTGTTCCAATATGTTACAGCTGTATATGTTGAATATCACGATAACGTTATCCCTCGCGATACATAAACAGACATTAAAGTGTTCTCAGTTCAAACTTCTTCTTGAAATTATAACACATAAAAGGAAATCGTCTCCAAATTAGTTTTTCTACTGATAGTTTATTTCTACTAACTTCCACGATATGTTGCAGCCTTTCGCTGTGTGTACATTGCGCCGGTTGATATTGAGATGCCGATGAAGAAACGATATATTGTGCAGCCCTCATTTTGCGCATCATTTTGGACCATTATTATCTCCACATCTGTGCCTAAAACGTTGGAAAAGCTAGAGCACATAATGAATATAATATATATAATATAATGAAAATAACCATTAAAAAAGCTTATAGACAAAAAATTGCTCAATTAGAGCAAAACGAGGAATTTTATGTGCATGTAAATGTAATCAGTTTCATGTTGACTTTTAGGGTTGTGGGTTTAATGTGTGTGTGTGTGTGTGTGTATGTCTGTGTGTGTTATGCAGGTGTATAAGGAGGACCTGCCTCAGTTGCAGCAGCAGAGCAGAGAGAAGAAACAGCAGGTGGGATCTCTGAAGAGACAGAGAGGACCGGACCAGGGCCTCCGGCTGCAGTTTGTGCACGGGTAACGCTTCCGTTTGTCAGCGTTACATCGCCTCTTTCAGACATAAATGTCTTCACGTAAAATGCAATGTCAGTTTAACACGTTGGTCTCGTGTCTTAATAAGTGTCTGAATCGCTTTTACGTAAAAGAAAAGAACCAACGTGGGTATAGGGCCCTCAAAAAGCCTGGAACTAAAGGTTTGGTTTTATCTGCAATTATGATTGGGTAACACGTTATATAGCAAATCACAAAATAAAAGCACATATGAGTCTAGAAAGCATCAAACATGCATTTCAGATGAAGGAGATGAGAGTATTTCCAGTTGTTCCTCGTCCCTGTTTACATAGCACGTACGGGACGCAGGAGGTTTCTGCCCTGAAGTTATTGGAAACAAACAATGGGATTGGCTCTAGAGCTAATATAGATATTATACATGTATTTATACAGGCAATGGGTGTATTAGAAGGGGAAAGGGGCCACAGAGGCTGCGTTGTGTGTGGCCCTGTCAGTTTTTTACATAAATTATCGAGCACTTATGTTTTTGACTGCAATACACAAACATTATAGTCAGGCAATGAGTTTTAAACCACTAACGATATGTGTGTCTGTGTGTGTATGTGTGTGTGTGTGTGTGTCTGTCTGTCTGTCTGCGCGTGTCTGTGTGTGTGCGTGTCTGTGTGTCTAAACGTGTCTGTGTGTGTGTGTGTGTCTGTGTCTGTCTGTCTGTCTGTCTGTCTGTGTCTGTGCGTGTGTGTGTGCCTGTCTGTCTGTCTGTCTGCGTGTGTGTGTGTGTGTGTGTGCGCGTGTGTCTGTGTGTGTGTGTGTGTCTGTCTGCGCGTCTGTGTGTGTGTGTCTGTCTGTCTGCACGTGTTTGTGTATGTGTCTGTGTCGTCTGTTTATCGGTGTGTGTTGTGTGTGTGTTTGTCTGTCTGTCGCGGTGTGTGTGTGTGTGTGTCTGTCAATCTGTCTGTTCGCTGTGTGTGTGTTGTCTGTGTCGGCTGCATCGTGTATGTGTATGGTCTGTGTTTGTCTGTCTCTTTCTGTCTTTTTTTGTGGGTGTGTATGGTGTGTGTGTATGTGTCTGTCTGCATCGTGCAGTCAGTGTGTTTGGTGTGTGTGTGTGTGTGTGACCCTGTCTGTTCATGCGCGGGTGTGTGTGTGTGTGTGTCTGTTCGTCTGCACGTGTCTGTGTATGTGCTGTGTCTGTCTGTCTGTCTGTTCTGTTCAGTTGTGTATGTAGTGTGTGCCTGTCTGCCTGTCTCTGTGTGTGTGTGTTTGTGTGTGTGTGTGTGTACGTGCCTGTCTGTGTGCGTGCAGGTACCGTGGTTACGACTGCAGGAACAACCTGTTCTACACTCAGGGCGGCGAGGTGCTGTACCACGTGGCGGCGGTGGGCGTGGTCTACAACCGGCAGCAGCACAGCCAGCGCTTCTACCTGGGCCACGACGACGACATCCTGAGCCTCCGGCATGCACCCGCTCAAAGACTACGCTGCCACGGGACAGGTGGGCCGGGACCCCGCCGTCCACGTGTGGGACGTCCAGACTCTCAAGTGTCTCTCGTTGCTCCGAGGTTTCCACCAGAGAGGAGTGTGTGCTCTGGACTTCTCAGGTAACCACAGACACACACAGACACGTACACACACACACACACACACACACAGACAGACACGTACACACACACACACACACACAGACACACACAGACATGTAAACACACACACACACACACACACACAGACACGCACACAAACACACACAGACACGCATACATAAACACACACACACACACACACATACACACACACAACACACACACACACACACACGACACACAAACACACACAGACACGCATACAAACACACACACAGACACGCATACACAGATACAGACACACACACACACACACAACAACACACACACACACACACACACACACACACACACACACAACACAAACTGTTCACACAACACACACACACACACACACACACACACACACACACACACACACAGACAGACATGTACACAAACACACACACACAGACACACAGACATGTAGACACAGACCCACACACACACACGCAACACACACACAAAACACACACACACACACACACACACAAACACACACACATAGAGATGTACACAGACAAACACAAAAAGACACACACACACACACACGCATTACACACACACACAGACATGTACACAAAACAACAACACACACAGACATGTACACACACACAAAATAAAATAATAACACACACACACAACAGTACCAACACACAATACACAATACACACACACACAATAACACACACAACAACACACAACACGACTACATAAATACAACACACACAACACACACAACAATAACACAATATATACACACACACACACACACACACACACACACACACACACACACACACACACACACACACACACACACACACAGACAAGTCCATGTGCGTCCCTCCATTGTGTGACTCTGTCCATCCCTGTGATCCAGCTCGGCGCCAGTTTACATAAGTAACTAAATCTACAAGTGTTCTTCTCTGTGTCCCTGATCAGCTGATGGAAAGAGTCTGGTGTCAGTGGGGGTGGATGACGGACATTCGATCGTCGTCTGGGACTGGAAGAGAGGAGAGAAACTCCCCGCTCTTTCACCCCCTCACCCTGCTAACCTATCACAGCATCAGGTACTGTCACCTATCCCTATACCGTACTTCACCAGGTAATTCCCCATCACCAGTACTGTCACAACCAGTACTAGAGTACACACCACGATAATACACGCCTATCACCAGGTATATCACCAGGTACTGTACACCTATCACCAGGTACTATCACCAGGTACTATCACCAGGTACTGTCACACCTATCACCAGGTACATCACCAGGTACTGTCACCAGGTACGTCACACCTATCACCAGGTACTATCACCATACATCACCAGGTACGTCACACCTATCACCAGGTAAGTGACACCTATCACCAGGTACTGTCACACCTATCACCAGGTACTGTCACCAGGTACTGTCACACCTATCACCAGGTACTATCACCAGGTACTATCACCAGGTACTGTCACACCTATCACCAGGTACTATCACCAGGTACTGTCACACCTATCACCAGGTACTATCACCAGGTACTGTCACACCTATCACCAGGTACTATCACCAGGTACTATCACCAGGTACTATCACCAGGTACTATCACCAGGTACTATCACCAGGTACTGTCACACCTATCACCAGGTACTATCACCAGGTACTGTCACACCTATCACCAGGTACTATCACCAGGTACTATCACCAGGTACTGTCACACCTATCACCAGGTACTGTCACACCTATCACCAGGTACTGTCACACCTATCACCAGGTACTATCACACCTATCACCAGGTACTGACACACCTATCACCAGGTACTATCACCAGGTACTGTCACACCTATCACCAGGTACTATCACACCTATCACCAGGTACTGACACACCTATCACCAGGTACTATCACCAGGTACTGTCACACCTATCACCAGGTACTATCACACCTATCACCAGGTACTGTCACACCTATCACCAGGTACTATCACACCTATCACCAGGTACTGACACACCTATCACCAGGTATCACCCGGTACTGTCACACCTATCACCAGGTACTATCACCAGGTACTGTCACACCTATCACCAGGTACTGACACACCTATCACCAGGTATCACCCGGTACTGTCACACCTATCACCAGGTACTATCACCAGGTACTATCACCAGGTACTGTCACACCTATCACCAGGTACTATCACCAGGTACTGTCACACCTATCACCAGGTACTATCACCAGGTACTGTCACACCTATCACCAGGTACTATCACCAGGTACTATCACCAGGTACTATCACCAGGTACTATCACCAGGTACTGTCACACCTATCACCAGGTACTATCACCAGGTACTGTCACACCTATCACCAGGTACTATCACCAGGTACTATCACCAGGTACTATCACCAGGTACTATCACCAGGTACTGTCACACCTATCACCAGGTACTATCACCAGGTACTATCACCAGGTACTATCACCAGGTACTATCACCAGGTACTGTCACACCTATCACCAGGTACTATCACCAGGTACATTCACACCTATCACCCGGTACTGTCACACCAATCACCAGGTACTGTCACACCTATCACCAGGTACTGTCACACCTATCACCAGGTACTATCACCAGGTACTGTCACACCTATCACCAGGGGGGGCAAAGGAGAGAAAGGGGAGGTAACCTTGCTCCTTATGACCTCATAAGGAGAAGATTCCTGATCGGCCCATCTGAGCTTTCATTTTCTCAAAGGCAGAGCAGGATACCCAGGGCTCGGTTTACACCTATCACCATTTCTAGCCACTGGGGAACCATAGGCAGGCTGGGGGAACTCACATTAATGTTAAAAAACCTCATAAAGTGACATTTTCATGCCATGGGACCTTTAATAAAATATTTCTACAGTACATATCCTCTTTGATGTGTGTCCTACTACTTGTGTCTCCTTTCGTGCAGGGGTCATAAGGAGAAGATCTTTGTGGTGAAGTGTAATCCCTTACTGATGGACAAACTGGTCACTGTGGGAATCAAACACATCCAGTTCTGGCAACACGCAGGTAAAACTACACATGCCTTTAATATCTCAGAATAACTGCTGCGGGGTCAGAAAGTACCTCAATACACTCGTGTTACTGCAACAAAGGAGTATTTGGGAATCTGGACACACGGAAGACAGCACTGACAGTATTTCCTTCATGTTGTGTTAAATTCCCGATATGCTCACCGTACATACATTTACAATCCGTTGTCCTCTGCTCGACCTTTTGCTGCAACAGCCGGCTTCCCAAAAGAGACAATTAAAAATGAATCTAAAGCAGAGCATTCTGGGAGTTTTCTTCCTCGGGGGAGAAACAGGAGATTTAGGCTACATTTACATCGCTACGTTTTGGTTTAAAAAGGAACATCGACACTTTTAACGCTGTCTTTCGGAGGTAAAATAAAATCAGAAGCCAGTAAAACCAGTCACAAACTGTTTTTGACACTTCTTTCGACATTTTCAATGAAAGACTTGAAGGCTGTAGAATAAAAAATATAAAAATCTTGGCTGTTGTTTACAGTTTTTCTTGATTGCTTTGATGCAGCAGTCAACTCAAACTCCACATTTTTCAAATCAGTTAACACACAAGCTGGAACAGTGGCACTGATGGTCAAAATGACACATTTTGTTTGCAAAAGGCTCTAACCGTGCCAAAACATTTAAAATATGCAACAAAAGCAAATTTTGCCTTCAAACAACACAACTTGCAAACAAGTGTATGAGCTCTTCCAATCAACCATTACACAGTGGACAACACAATACAGAATACAGCACTCAGTGAGAATCAGTGCACCATTGGTTGTCATTGTAGTCTATTACTGTATGTAGCTTTTATGCGAGTGACATTTGTTGTCAAATTTACCTTCTTGCTAAGAATTGGATCCAGAATCAGAAATTCTTTTCATGCAAATTTGATTGATTCCATTGATTCTTATTTTCAAACTGTGGCTGAAAACTGAAATACTGTAAATATTACACAAAATACATGTAAACCAAAATGAAATCTATTAGAGTATAAGAAAATAAGAAAAAATAAATAAAATCTATTACAGTAAAGTCTAAACATATATTTCTGTAGAGTATAAGAAATAGCCACTATTGATTCTCAGTCTCTTGTGTCTTGACGATGGGGCCACATGACCTAACCCTGCACACTGATCTATGGGGCCACATGGCCTAACCCTGCAGACTGATCTATGTGGCCACATGTCCTAACCCTGCAGACTGATCTATGTGGCCACATGGCCTAACCCTGCAGACTGATCTATGTGGCCACATGGCCTAACCCTGCAGACTGATCTATGGGGCCACATGGCCTAACCCTGCAGACTGATCTATGGGGCCACATGGCCTAACCCTGCAGACTGATCTATGGGGCCACATGGCCTAACCCTGCAGACTGATCTATGTGGCCACATGGCCTAACCCTGCAGACTGATCTATGGGGCCACATGACCTAACCCTGCAGACTGATCTATGTGGCCACATGGCCTAACCCTGCAGACTGATCTATGGGGCCACATGGCCTAACCCTGCACACTGATCTATGGGGCCACATGGCCTAACCCTGCAGACTGATCTATGGGGCCACATGGCCTAACCCTGCAGACTGATCTATGGGGCCACATGGCCTAACCCTGCAGACTGATCTATGTGGCCACATGTCCTAACCCTGCAGACTGATCTATGGGGCCACATGGCCTAACCCTGCAGACTGATCTATGGGGCCACATGGCCTAACCCTGCAGACTGATCTATGTGGCCACATGTCCTAACCCTGCAGACTGATCTATGGGGCCACATGGCCTAACCTTGCAGACTGATCTATGTGGCCACATGTCCTAACCCTGCAGACTGATCTATGGGGCCACATGGCCTAACCCTGCAGACTGATTGCTTGAATTGAAGATTTGTGTGAAGGAGTGTCAAACAGGTGCTTCAGTGATTTCATACTGATGTAGGTAGTTTCTAATAGTTAGGAACAGATGCTTTCTGTTTGGTTACTATAGCTAAAACAATGGAGTTTGGAATGCTTGAATGACATCTGTGTTTACTGTTCTGCAAAAGGGTGGGAAAATGTGTCAATCCAATGAGAAAGGGTTAACACATTTGCAAGAGGTGTCTTCTGCTCTACTGAGACAGTGATGATGAAAACCGAGTGGATCCCAGTTTCTTTAAGCAGGTCAAAGCAATCATGAAAAACTGTAATAAAGTAATGTCTGATCGAGTGCTCCTCTGACCGTCCACCAGGTGGCGGTCTGACCTACCGGCGCGGTGCGTTCAGGGGCGCCGGCCGGCCCGAGACCATGATGTCGGTGTGCTACGGCCGCGCTGAGGCGCTGGTGTTCTCTGGCGCCGCCACCGGAGACATTTACATCTGGAAGGAAACGCTG
Source organism: Perca fluviatilis (assembly GCF_010015445.1). NCBI lineage: Eukaryota > Metazoa > Chordata > Actinopteri > Perciformes > Percidae > Perca > Perca fluviatilis. Next base: position 2,589,312 of record NC_053130.1, read on the forward strand.
CTGCTGAAAACTGTCAAAGCTCACGATGGACCGGTGTTCGCCATGTTCTCCCTCGACAAGGTGAGTGTGTGTGTGTGTGTGTCTCTCTCTCTCTCTGTCTCTCAATTTCAATTTCATATTTAAATTTTTTCAATTTCATGTTGCTTTATTGGCATGACAAAAAAATACATCTGTGTTGCCAAAGCATAAGAAAAAACATATAAACACCAACAAGGAGTAACTACATCTGATATAATAATACAAGTAAACAGGATATTTATGATATAAATACAGATACTGTTGCCCCTGTTGTCGGCCACCGTACGTATCAGACGAACAGCCAAACCATCCCCGACTCTAATCACCAGTTCTTAAATCTAGAAGTTTCTCCACTGACTCCTGTTGCCGTGAAGAAGCAGCAGTTCTCCTCCGAGCTCCCCGCTGTCGTTATGACTTCTGTTTCCCATAATTATCACTTACTAATTAATGGTTATGACTCACCTTCTCATAATTACACCTCGAAGATCTCATAGCAGGTGTTCCAGTGAATTCTGTGACCTGATTTCAGCTTTATTCCCGCTGTCTGTTAGCCTGACAATGCCTCAAATGTTGTGGCTAAGTTCGGCTGGCATCCTATGGCGTTATATATGTGTCACATTCCTGAGCGAGTAATTGTATGTTTTGAGCACAGAGAACTATATTTTGCAAGCACATTACATTGCATTTTGAACAGAAATTAACACTCGCAAAAAATAATTTAGTTTGAGTAAACAAAAACCTATTTCGTGCACAGAAAATGTATTTGCATGTCTTTCTCTGCTCGCAGGTAGAAGCTGTTATTATACATTTATTGTGCAGGAAATAGGTTTTTGTTTACTCAAACACATATAGTGTGTTAGTTATTAGTGTGACACATATACAACGCCATAGCATCCAGGCTAGCTGTCTGTCCCACTGAGTTGCATGCTTTATTTTAGCTCGTATCATTATTTTAGCTCGTATCATGCTTTATTTTAGCTCGTATCATGCTTTATTTTAGCTCGTATCATTATTTTAGCTCGTATCATGCTTTATTTTAGCTCGTATCATGCTTTATTTTAGCTCGTATCATTATTTTAGCTCGTATCATGCTTTATTTTAGCTCGTATCATTATTTTAGCTCGTATCATGCTTTATTTTAGCTCGTATCATTATTTTAGCTCGTATCATGCTTTACTTTAGCTCGTATCATTATTTTAGCTCGTATCATGCTTTATTTTAGCTCGTATAATGCTTTATTTTAGCTCGTATAATGCTTTATTTTCGCTCGTATCATTATTTTAGCTCGTATCATGCTTTATTTTTAGCTCATATCATTATTTTAGCTCGTATCATGCTTTATTTTAGTCGTATCATGCTTTATTTTAGCTCGTATCATTATTTTAGCTCGTATCATGCTTTATTTTAGCTCGTATCATGCTTTATTTTAGCTCGTATAATGCTTTATTTTAGCTCGTATCATGCTTTATTTTAGCTCGTATCATTATTTTAGCTCGTATCATGCTTTATTTTAGCTCGTATCATTATTTTAGCTCGTATCATGCTTTATTTTAGCTCGTATCATGCTTTATTTTAGCTCATATCATTATTTTAGCTCGTATCATGCTTTATTTTAGCTCGTATCATTATTTTAGCTCGTATAATGCTTTATTTTAGCTCGTATCATGCTTTATTTTAGCTCGTATCATGCTTTATTTTAGCTCGTATCATTATTTTAGCTCGTATCATGCTTTATTTTAGCTCGTATCATTATTTTAGCTCGTATCATGCTTTATTCTAGCTCGTATCATGCTTTATTTTAGCTTGTATCATTATTTTAGCTCAGTATCATGCTTTATTTTAGCTCGTATCATGCTTTATTTTAGCTCGTATCATTATTTAAGCTCGTATCATGCTTTATTTTAGGTTCGTATCTTTATTTTAGCTTCATTATCATGCTTTATTTTAGCTCGTATCATTATTTTAGTTCATTATCATGCTTTATTTTAGCTCATTATCATTATTTTAGCTCATTATCATGATTTATTTTAGCTCGTATCTTTATTTTAGCTCATTATCATGCTTTATTTTAGCTCATATCATTATTTTAGCTTCAGTATCATGCTTTATTTTAGCTCGTGTCATTATTTTAGCTCATTATCATGCTTTATTCTAGCTTCATTATCATGCTTTATTTTAGCTCAGTATCTTTATTTTAGCGTTCATTATCATGCTTTATTTTAGCTTGTATCATTATTTTAGCTCGTATCATGCTTTATTTTAGCTCGTGTCATTATTTTAGCTCGTATCATGCTTTATTTTAGCTCGTATCATTATTTTAGCTCGTATCATGCTTTATTTTAGCTCATATCATTATTTTAGCTTCATTATCATGCTTTATTTTAGCTCATTATCATGCTTTATTTTAGCGCGTATCATTATTTTAGTCATATCATGCTTTATTTTAGCTCATTATCATTGTTTTAGCTTCGTATCATGCTTTATTCTAGCTCATTATCATGCTTTATTTTAGCTCGTATCATTATTTTAGTTCGTATCATGCTTTATTTTAAGCTTGTATCATTATTTTAGCTCGTATCATGCTTTATTTTATTTCATTATCATGCTTTATTTTAGCTTCATTATCATTATTTTAGCTTCATTATCATGCTTTATTTTTAGCTCATATCATTATTTTAGCTCGTATCATGCTTTATTCTAGCTTTCGTATCATGCTTTATTTTAGCTTGTATCATTATTTTAGCTCAGTATCATGCTTTATTTTAGCTCTTATCATTATTTTAGCTTCATTATCATGCTTTATTTTAGCTCTTATCATTATTCTAGTTCATTATCATGCTTTATTTTAGCTCAGTATCATGCTTTATTTTAGCTCGTATCATTATTTTAGCTCGTATCATGCTTTATTTTTAGCTCGTATCATTATTCTAGCTTCATTATCATGCTTTATTTTAGCTTGTATCATTATTTTAGCTCGTATCATGCTTTATTTTAGCTTGTATCATTATTTTAGCTCGTATCATGCTTTATTTTAGCTCGTATCATGCTTTATTTTAGCTCGTATCATTATTTTAGCTCGTATCATGCTTTATTTTAGCTTGTATCTTTATTTTAGCTCGTATCATGCTTTATTTTAGCTCGTATCATTATTTTAGCTCGTATCATGCTTTATTTTAGCTCGTATCATTATTTTAGCTCGTATCATGCTTTATTTTAGCTCGTATCATTATTTTAGCTCGTATCATGCTTTATTTTAGCTCGTATCATGCTTTATTTTAGCTCGTATCATTATTTTAGCTCGTATCATGCTTTATTTTAGCTTGTATCTTTATTTTAGCTCGTATCATGCTTTATTTTAGCTCGTATCATTATTTTAGCTCGTATCATGCTTTATTTTAGCTTCATTATCATTATTTTAGCTCATTATCATGCTTTATTTTTAGCTCATTATCATTATTTTTAGCTCATTATCATGCTTTATTCTAGCTTCAGTATCATGCTTTATTTTAGCTTCATTATCATAATTTTAGCTCGTATCATGCTTAATTTTATCTCGTATCATTATTTTAGCTTCGTATCATGCTTTATTTTAGCTTCAGTATCATGCTTTATTTTAGCTCAGTATCATTATTTTAGCTCGTATCATGCTTTATTTTAGCTCGTATCTTTATTTTTAGCTCATATCATGCTTTATTTTGGCTCAGTATCATTATTTTAGCTCAGTATCATGCTTTATTTTAGTTCAGTATCATTATTTTAGCTTCATTATCATGCTTTATTTTAGCTCGTATCATTATTTTAGCTCGTATCATGCTTTATTCTAGCTCGTATCATGCTTTATTTTAGCTCGTATCATAATTTTAGCTCGTATCATGCTTTATTTTAGCTCGTATCATTATTTTAGCTCGTATCATGCTTTATTTTAGCTTGTATCTTTATTTTAGCTCGTATCATGCTTTATTTTAGCTCGTATCATGCTTTATTTTAGCTCGTATCATTATTTTAGCTCGTATCATGCTTTATTTTAGCTCGTATCATTATTTTAGCTCGTATCATGCTTTATTCTAGCTCGTATCATGCTTTATTTTAGCTCGTATCATAATTTTAGCTCGTATCATGCTTAATTTTATCTCGTATCATTATTTTAGCTCGTATCATGCTTTATTTTAGCTCGTATCATGCTTTATTTTAGCTCGTATCATTATTTTAGCTCGTATCATGCTTTATTTTAGCTCGTATCTTTATTTTAGCTCATATCATGCTTTATTTTGGCTCGTATCATTATTTTAGCTCGTATCATGCTTTATTTTAGCTCGTATCATTATTTTAGCTCGTATCATGCTTTATTTTAGCTCGTATCATTATTTTAGCTCGTATCATGCTTTATTCTAGCTCGTATCATGCTTTATTTTAGCTCGTATCATAATTTTAGCTCGTATCATGCTTTATTTTAGCTCGTATCATTATTTTAGCTCGTATCATTATTTTAGCTCGTATCATTATTTTAGCTCGTATCATGCTTTATTTTAGCTCGTATCATGCTTTATTTTAGCTCGTATCATTATTTTAGCTCGTATCATGCTTTATTTTAGCTCGTATCATTATTTTAGCTCGTATCATGCTTTATTTTAGCTCGTATCTTTATTTTAGCTCATATCATGCTTTATTTTGGCTCGTATCATTATTTTAGCTCGTATCATGCTTTATTTTAGCTCGTATCATTATTCTAGCTCATATCATGCTTTATTTTAGCTCGAATCATTATTTTAGCTCGTATCATGCTTTATTTTAGCTCGTATCATTATTTTAGCTCGTATCATGCTTTATTTTAGCTCATATCATTATTTTAGCTCGTATCATGCTTTATTTTAGCTCATATCATAATTTTAGCTCGTATCTTTATTTTAGCTCGTATCATGCTTTATTCTAGCTCGTATTATTATTTTAGCTCGTATCATGCTTTATTTTAGCTCGTATCATTATTTTAGCTCGTATCATGCTTTATTTTAGCTCGTATCATCCTTTATTTTAGCTCGTATCATTATTTTAGCTCGTATCATCCTTTATTTTAGCTCGTATCATTATTTTAGCTTGTATCATGCTTTGATGTCTACTTCTTTTTCATGGCTAGAATGAAGAGGGCTCTGCCTGTCTTATTCTACTGTCTTCTAGTCAAAAGCAAGTATCAGAAGAGCTACTAAAGAAGCCGTCTCTGGTTGGTTTGACTTCGTCTTCAGGTTTTATTTTACCGGTGCAGAGCGAGTGTAGAAACGTTTAAAGCGCCCATATTATGCTCATTTTCAGGTTCATAATTGTATTTTAAGGTTGTACCAGAATAGGTTTACATGGTTTAATTTTCAAAAAACACCATATTGTTGTTGTACTGCACAGCTCTCTCTCACTGCTGTAGATCCTCTTTTCACCTGGTTTCTGTTTTAGCTACAGAGTGAGACCTCTTTTCTTCTTCTTCTTCTGTATTATCTTTGATTGCACTCGCACATGCTCAGTAGCTCAGATGTAGAGCATGTCAGCTAGCTAGCTCCATAGAAGTAAAAGACAAGCTGTTTCTCCAACTTCAGTCAGTTCCAAGGCAGGATTAGCTGGGAGACTTCTAAATGAGGGCGCACATGTAAGTAGTTCTTTTGTAGATTATGGTGAACTAGTGTGTGTTGTAGCAGTGCTTTGCTATTGAGAACGAGGTACCATGCTAGTGTTAGCATTAGCGTTAGCATGCTAATGCTAATGCTACGAGCTAACGGTTGCGGTTAGCCAGCTCATTTCGGATTGTGACGTCACAGTCCGAGCCGATTTTGAACAGCTCACCAGGAGACTGAAGGCAGGACACATTCAGAAACCGTATCTCACTCAAAACAGCATGGATGAATTTTTTTCAAAGTTTGTATGTGTGTGGAAGCACCAGAGACACAAAAGAACACCCCAAATCACCAGAAAAAGTGTTTTTTTTCATAATATGGGCACTTTAAGTGTTCTGACTCTGATTCTTCGAGTCTCTCGCTGAACGCTGGCGCTGAAAATGTCGACAGCGTAAAAACAACGCCAAAAAGGATCAAAATAAGTTTAAAAAAAAGGATGGAAAATGTCTCTGACTGGTTGTGTGTCTGTGTGTGTGTATCTGTTTGTGTGAGTTTGTGTGTGTGTGGTTGTGTGTGTGTATATATGTGTGTCTGTGTGTGAGTTTGTATATTTGTGTGTATGTGTGTGTGTCTGTGTCTGTGGTTGTTTGTATGTGCATGTGTGTGTGTGTGTATTTGTGTGTGTGTGTTTGTGTGTGTGTATATGTGTGTGTTTGTGTGTGTCTCTCTTTGTCTGTGTGTGTGTTTGTGTGTCTGTGTGTGTTTGTGTGTGGGTGTGTTTTTGTGTGTGTGTGTGTGTTTTTGTATGTGTGTTTGTCTGTGTGTGGTTGTGTTTGTGTGTTTGTGTGTGTGTTTGTGTGTGCACATCGGCTAAATGCCCAAAAGGAGGGCAGTAGGAGGGAGCAGACGTGAAGTAGATTTATTATTATTTGGAATTTTTTTTGGTTTCTTCTTCCATCTGTCCCCTTCTCTCTACCTCTCTCTCTCTCTCTCTCTCTCTCTACCTCTCTCTCTATCTCTATCTCTCTGTCTCTCTCTCTCTCTGTCTCTCTCTACCTCTCTCTCTATCTCTATCTCTCTGTCTCTCTCTCTCTCTCTCTACCTCTCTCTCTCTCTCTATCTCTCTGTCTCTCTCTCTCTCTCTGTCTCTCTCTACCTCTCTCTCTCTCTCTGTCTCTCTCTCTCTCCCTGTCTCCCTCTTTCTTTCTGTCTTATCTCTGTAAATTGTTTAACTCTCTCTCTCTTTCTCTCTCTCTTCATTAAGTATAGGTCGCTCTCTCTCTGTCGCTCTCTTTCTCTCTCTCTCCGTCTCCCTCTCTCTCTCTTCATTAAGTATAGGTTTCTCTCTCTCTGTCTGTCTCTCTCTCTCTCTTCATTAAGTATAGGTCTCTCTCTCTGTCTCTCTCTCTCTTCATTAATAGGTCTCTCTCTCTGTCTCTCTCTCTCTCTTCATTAAGTATAGGTATCTTTGTCTGTTTCTCTGTCTCTCTCTCTCTCTCTCTCTCTCTTCATTAAGTATAGGTCTCTATGTCTCTCTCTCTCTTCATTAATAGGTATCTCTCTCTCTGTCTCTCTCTCTCTTCATTAAGTATAGGTATCTTTCTCTCTCTCTCTGTCTCTCTCTCTCTCTCTCTCTCTCTCTCTCTCTCTCTCTCTCTTTATGTAATAGGATTTACAGACAGACGAGCCATCAGAGAGTCTGTCTTAGTTTTACTCCTCTTCCTCCTGATTTCATCTCCCATGGTG
>NC_053130.1:2606669-2631669 GCF_010015445.1 Perca fluviatilis
AAGACTCCTGAATCCCGTCCCGCTCCCGTTTCGTTCCCTATGTTGTCTAAAGTTATCAGACTCTGTTGCCCCCCTGTAGCATGTTTGGTTAATCGCGGTCAAATCACTGAGGTTGCCTCAGAAATTTAGGCTCCACTATACACGCATTACCTGCAGGCCTAGGCAACATGTTTTACCTCCATGGACGCACTCACCGCATTGCAGCGTCATTTGTTCATTTCATCTCCGCCTCTATTCCGTCCCTATCAAGTTGCCAACAGTGAAATTGACTCCCGTACCAAAAAATTGTCACCTTCTAATTTGAATGCAGGATTTTTATTCGTACTGCAGTTTTGTTTCTTCTTTGCTCACCGGGTGTGTTTGTGTTCCCGCGTCCAGGGTCAGTACGCTCGTTTTAAGCGCTACGTGGGCCACAGCTCCCAGGTAACCAACGTCCGCTGGGCGCAGGACGACTCCACCCTGCTGACGGTGGGCGGGGCCGACACCGCCCTGATGATCTGGGCGAGGGAGAGAGGAAGTGTTGTCGGCGGAGACGGGGAGGCGCCTTTGTGTCGCGACAACCGGCCGCCCGTGGACAGCGAGGAGTCGGAAGACGACGCCGAGGAGGACGGAGGTAGTAGACGGCGTTTTTGTAAGAGCTGGTTCTAGGACGAAGTTCAGCTCGAGCTTTTAACCACGAGTTTACCGTGCCGTTCAGATCCAAATGGGCTAAGGCTACATTTACATTGTTACGGAGTTTTGTGCCAAATATTTTGAGAAAAGGTCAATGTATTTATGCAAGTTTGATGTGGATTAACATCAGAGATAAAGAAGTGTGTGTGTGTGTGTGTGTGTGTGTGTGTGTGTGTGTGTGTGCATGCATGCATGTGTGTACGTGCGTGGGTGTGCGTGTGTGTGAAGGCTACGACAGTGACGTTGCCCGGGAGAAGACGGTGGACTACCCCACTAAAATGAACGCTGTCAGCATGAGAGACATGAGAGGAACCAAACCTCACCAACAGCTGAAGGAGGTGTCGAATGAGGAGAGGTATGCAAACACACACACACACACACACACACACACACACACACACACACACACACACAACACACACACACACACACACACACACTCTGTGATCGCGGTGTAATAGCCGTCATGTCCTGCCTCCTGCAAACTTGGGGAGAGAGGGAGTTTTACTTAGTTATATTGGGCATTATTTCATTATATATATTCATATATATATATATATATAGAGAGAGAGAGAGAGAGAGAGAGAGAGATACTGTATTTCAGTATATTTTGTAGTGTGTGGGTATGTAGATCTTTTAAAATACATGTTTATGTTCAACTAAAATACCTATAATAGTAATAGTATTTATGTCTCCCTCACATAATGAGTCATAATGAGCACAGATAGTTAATCCAATATATTCAAACCTTTATTTTATTTTTTTTAGAAAGAATATTTGAATGTCATTTTTGGCCATTTTGACAGCCCTAGGGAGCTTTACTGAAGAGAAATTGGAGCAGGAGATAATGCGAAGCTCCAACTTTTAAAAAATCCGCTCTCCGCTCACATGCTCTGGCCTGGTACAACTTTAAACATAATTTCAAATCTTAAGAAACCTGCCTGTATTCTGGTGCTTTTTAGCGTGATGTCCTTTTAATTTACAGTATATCTGAAACTGTGTGTACGAACTGAGCTGAAACCTTTTTATGAAGAATGTCATCTTATCCTTGGTGTGTGTCATCACTGGTCCCAGAATATGTATGGCCCTGTAAACTTCTTAAACTTAAAAGTCAGTTTCATGTTGACTTTTAGAGTTGTGGGATTAATGTGTGTGTGTGTTTGTGTGTTTTTGTGTGTGTAAGAGTGTGTGTGTGTTTGTGTGTGTGTGTGTGAGTGTGTTTGTGTGTGTGTGTGTGTGTGTGTGTGTCACTGTGTGTGTGTGTGTGTGTGTGTGTGTCACTGTGTGTGTGTGTGTGTGTCTGTCGCTGTTAGTTTGATGAATATGTTTTGTCCTTTCATGGAAAATGTTTTTGTGTGTGTTTGTTTGTGTGTGTGTGCATGCAAGTGTGTGTGTGTGTGTGTGTGTGTGTGTGTGTGTGTGCGGGCAAGTGTGTGTGTATGTGTCGCTGTTAGTTTGAATCTAAATGATTTTGCATCTCATGCATGCACAGCACAGCTTCTGCCTGATTGATGAATATGTTTTGTCCCTTCTAAAAAAACTTTTTTTGTTAATGTTTTTGCAGTTTGCACATGATAACAGATTTGTATAATTTATGTGTTTTTAGTGAGTATCTGTATTCAAAACACTCAACAACAAAGGGCACCCTTAAGGTTCAAATGTAATGAGCAGGGTACAATCTAATACTGTCTAATCTTAAAAAAAAATGGTTGACAACCAAATACTAAAACACATTTTATAAAGTAAAGGCTCCGACACACCAACCCGACTGTCGGCAGAAAAGGCAGTTGGACTGATTAGTCGCTCCCGTCTCCCTGAGTTCGTCAATAAAGTGCCTCAGAACACGCCGACTTGAGCGTACGTTCTGCGCGTTTGCAAGACGTAATACGTCTCTATAACAGCAGGCGGCGCTAATCTGTCTTGTCGCCCACAAAATGAAAACCAGCAGCTGATTGGACGAATGCGTCACGTGGGTCTTGCTTCTCCCCGATCATCATGGTGGCTCGTTCTGAATACAATCTCGTATTTTACGAAATAAGTTCACCGAAGCATGTTTCTGAAAACATTTTAAGCGAGAAATAGGCCGTGCAGTTGCTGAATCTGTCTTCATTTCAGATCAACAAAGGTCAGTTTGAAAGATTTTTGTCAGATTGCACTCCACCAATCAGATTGGTCATTGAGTCCTGCTGCCCACCTTCCGATTCAACAAGTCAAATCGGCCCAAATTAAAGCTGACGGCACAAAACACACCGAACAGACTCGAGTCACCAACCTTGCCAGACAGTCTGCGCAGTGGTGGCCTAAAGGTTAGAGAAGCAAGCTTGTGACCGGGAGGTTGTCGGTTCAATCCCCAGACCGACAGGATAAAATCTGGGAGGGGAAAGTGAAGTCATTACCACCACTGATGTGCCCTTGAGCAAGGCCCTTAACCTCCAACTGCTCCAGTGAAGCTGCTCAGTTGCCAGCAGATCAGACTGTGGTTTTACCGGGCATCTTCCAGGTATGAATGTGGAACTGTGTGAATGTGATCAGGGTGTTCCTGCAAAAGAGAGGTTACCTCTGTGAACCTTCCCTGAATAAATAAAGGTTAAAAAAAAAACTCTCCGATGGCCGATAATCGGGTCGGTGTGTCAGTGCCTTAAAAGACTGTATCACCACTACCTCAGTCAATGTGGCTGAATGCACTACATGTTTAAAGTGACTTAAAAGCCAAAATAAACACATTAGCCACAAGATGCTGTTTTGCAGAAGAGGAGATTCTTATTGTTTTTGTAAATTTGCTGAGTTCAGGTTTTTGGAAAACTTTAGTTTAAACTTTGTTAACAGAAAAGGAACAGGCCTGAAGGTGTCCAAGTTTCTAACCCAGAGAAACTTGTATTTGTCCCTTTGTGGTACCCTTACTTCCTGAGTGTTGCTCTCTGGCCTTGCTCGTAGAAACTCCTAATATCTGTGTTATGTTTTGACTTGCATTCCCCTGGAGGCAGGGCATTGTCAAGTAAGTATGACTCGATACTTACTGTGTAGATGATGTTCAGACTGGCTGAATGGCAGTACGATAGGTACTGTGTATATAATGTTACAAAAACATTACATTATTACATGTAATTTAGCTGACGCTTTTATCCAAAGCGACTTCCAATTAAGTGCTTTCAACCTTGACGGTGCAAACTCAGACAACAAGTAGTAAGTGCAAGTACATTAGGCCTCCTGCACACTGGAGTGAGCGTGGCATTTCTGTTGCGTGTCTTTACACACCAGAAACGTGTCTGATGCAGCACTGCTGCTGCTAGCCTTGTCTGTACACATGTATGTTTCCCATTGATAAAATGAAATATTAGCGTGTTATTCAAGTTTATTTTGTCAATATTTTTGTATTTGTACATTTTTTTGCACATATTTTGATATATATTTTTATATTTCAATTCCATTTCCTGAGATAATAAAGTCCATGTTATTGTTTTATCTGCATTAATGTCAAAACCTATGTCAAAATGTCATTTTTTAAATTTATTTGTGTCAAAATGACATACAGTATCAACATCTTTTCGTATTCCATTTTGACTGGAAATGCTTCCACACGCAGGCAGTGTGCACGCTCTAACCTGTTAACATGGGAGCCAAAATAAAAACGGACACGCCACGCAGTTGACACGCTCACGCCACGCAGCCAGTGTGCAGGAGCCCTTAGCTTTAAATAAGCAAAACTACAAAGAGCCATATGAAAGTGCAGCTTTAAGAATACACATTATCCGAAGGGCAGTCGGAAGAGATGTGTTTTTAGCCTTCGGCACAAGATGTGTAGGCTTTCGGCCGCCTTGATGTCAATTAGGGAGCTCATTCCACCATTTAGGAGCCAGGACAGCAAACTGTCGGGATTTCGTTCAGTGACTAGTTGTCCCTCGTCAAGTGTCACACCCAGGTTTCTAGCAGTCTGGGTGGGGGCTTCCACAGAGTTGTCAATTGTTATAGTCAGGTCTTGGGTAGGAGAGCCCTTCCCTGGAAGGAAAAGGAGCTCAGTCTTGTCAAAGTTGAGTTTCAGATGGTTAGTGGACATCCAAGAAGAAATGTCAGTCAGACAGCCCAAGATATGTGCTGCTACTTGAGTTTCAGACTCAGGAAAGGAGAGAATTAGTTGGGTGTCATCTGCGTAGCTGTGATAAGAAAAGCTGTGCGACTGAATGAGAGTTGGTGTACAGAGAAAAGAGGAGGGGACCCAGGACTGATCCCTGAGGAACCCCAGTTTTAAGTGGGCAAGGTTCTGAGATACATCCTCTCCAAGTTACCCGGTAGGTTCAGTTTGCCAGGTAAGATGTGAGCATCTTGTCGATCTGTCGATCCTGGAGTGTCGATATGAGGATCTGGTGGTTCACTGTGTCAAAGGGAAGGTAATAGAGGTTTGGGTTGCGGAAATGTTGTGAACTTATGCAAGGTTTGTAGTATCTCCGATAGGATACACGGACTTGAATGGAGAAGCAGCACATTTCCAGATAAAGACACCGAGCAGTGCAAATAAGATATCAGATATCAAGAATATATCAAGTCCACTTAACTTCTCACTTATCCTGCCACGAAGACTAATTTGTCTTTGTCCTCTGATGAGTATGCCGCTGAAGCTGCCTCTTCACACAAATGCCAATATTAAATATAAGGATGTGATTGGTGCTGGCTATAGGTGAGGAGGCCCCACTCTAGCTAATCACTCAACAAAGGACCTGGACAGTCCCAACTCCACACTCCACACTAAGCTAGTCTGATTACCCTAAACCATTTCAGTCACCTTTAGTAAGACCACAAAAATCTGGCCAAAAAAACATATTTTACGATGCTAAAATGACTGGTGTCTGGTGGGTTTAGCGAATGCAATTTCGTGGACTTTTTATGTTTAAAAGAATGATAAGATCTTTAAAAGAAAGGTTGACCTCCTTAAAATCCTTTCCATAATGTTGTCAGACACTTAGAATATTAATCTGAGCCTGTCAGTGGCAAAATGAGCACTTTGATGAACGTAAATATTCTGATTATCCTAAACCGTTTCAGTCACCTTTTAGTAAGACCACAAAATTCTGGCCAAAAAACACAGCAAATCCAGCAAAACACACAGCAGAAGTACGCTAGAAGAAGCAGCAGAACCCACAGTAAAAGCAGCAAAAACAAGAGGCAAGCAACAAAAGCAGCAAAACCAAGTAGCAAACAGCAAAAGGCAGCAGAATGAGCAAAAACAACAGAACAAACGCAGTCAACTTAACCTTAAGGCAGCAGATTCAATGACAGTGGGCAGAGTAGCCTAATGAAGTAAGTACTTATCTTAATATCTAGCTGTCTAGCAGTAAGTCTCCTCAGAAGTGCACTCTTAAGTCTGGTCTGATTTGTGCTGGCTACAGGTGAGGAGGCCCCTCTCTAAAAACTGCATGTTGGCCTGTTAACACAATCAGCAACGCTAGCATGTTAGCTCGACAGCCCAAAAACAAAACCAAGCACCTGTAGCATGGTAGCATTTTGTTAGCATGTAGTTAAAGCACACAGCTGATCACATTATAGTTTCTCTGAGGCGTGAGGTGTGTGTGTGTGTGTGTGTGTGTGTGTGTGTGTGTGTCTGTGTGTGTTTGTGTGTGTGTGTGTGTGTCACATTCTGTTTCTATTACCTCACACTCTTAACACACACGTCTTTCGCTTACTTTCTGGATTAATAATCTTAGAATCTCACATCTAAAGGAAATTCATCTAGATTATATTTAAAAATAACATATGTAACGTTTCTAAATTAAAATGCCAACTTGTCGAGTTGTTGAGTTGTGTACTCACATTATCATAAATGTTTCCAACCATGTCTAAACCCAGAAAAATCTGTCATTTTATTCATTTGGTCGCTTGTCGATGGCATCATATCCCTTTTGTGCATGTGTCAGCCTAAATAATCTCAGTTTGAAGCCACATTTTTACGGTTTTACCTCCTATATTTTGAACTGGATATGGATTCTATTTGCCGTTAGTTGTCATCTGGCTTCTGGATTTTAAACCAACTCTGTGTCATCTTTGTGTGGGCGGCATGTTTAGATGAACAGTGTCTGGCGAGCTCCGAGCAGCAGAGGTCTGTTGAGATCCACAGTTTTTCACTGGTCAAGTTTTATTCCATGAATTATAAGAAAGCATCCATCTAGACCTGTCTGTCTCTCTGGCTGTCTGTGTGTGTGTGCGTGCAGACTGACCATGCTGTCTTGCTGACTGTTTCACCTGTCTTTCACTCAGGTTGATTGATTATTTGATTGACAGCCTGATTGTTCCTCCAGGCCTCCTGTGAGTCGAGCGGCGCCACAGCCGGAGAAACTCCAGAAGAACAACGTCTCCAAGAAGAAGAGACTGGTGGAGGTATGGCCGTCTCTTTCTTGTTAGCGACAAAATGGCGCCACAGGAGGTACGCTTTCCGAGGAGAAGCTTACCCCCTTGGTCTGTCCCCAGGGGGTAAGCTTCGCTTCAGAACTCGAACCTCCTATGGCGCCATTTTGATGCTACAAAGCGATCACCTCCCGTTAGCATCCCATTGACTCCCATTCATTCTGACGTCACTTTGACAGAGAATAACTTTACATCTGAAGCGTTTAAAGACTCTATTTGTCCGTTGTTTATTTCTAAAGAAACACGACAATGTATAAAAGGCTCCATTACCTTGTACCTCACGTTATGGCTCCGTAGCAGACGCTTTTATAACAATAGGCTAACGATTGGGCGATAACACCCGAGACTTACTGTCACACAGTAGAGGAATTACCGTATAGTACAGGAGAAGCTCTCAGGCAGTTTGGACTTCCATTATCTGTTTAGGTTTAATTACTAATGTTAACTAGCATGTTAGTGATCAGTAATTAGCCTGTGCCTATGTTATCTCCTTACATATACCTACGCTCTGCGTCTCTGTAAGATTGGGAATGATTGAGATTTCTCTCGGCACAGCTACCAGAAGACTTCACACTTTCAGACAGGTTGCTCACGTCACATCTACGTCTCCAAGCTCAGTTGGAGGCTGCTCAGTAACGCTCAGCCAGCACCGGAAACGTGACTTCAAATATCCTTCACTGGTCTCCGTCCAGATACACGGGATCTGTTGGTCCAGTTTATATATATGTCAGTGGTCTGTCCCCCTATTTACGCGTCTCCCCCTCTCTTGTAGGACCTGGTTTTGGATCATGTCTTTGGTTTTCGGGGCTTTGATTGTCGCAACAACCTGCACTACCTCAACGACGGCACCGACATTGTCTACCACACTGCCGCCACCGCCATCGT
Organism: Perca fluviatilis; assembly: GCF_010015445.1. NCBI lineage: Eukaryota > Metazoa > Chordata > Actinopteri > Perciformes > Percidae > Perca > Perca fluviatilis. The sequence goes on from NC_053130.1 coordinate 2,614,620, forward strand.
CCACAGTCTCAGCAACGGTAATCATGGCAACGCACACAGTCCTAACACACACTGAGCTCTTTAAAACCAAACCAGAGAATTTCTTAAAAAATAATGAACCATTGCATGAAAGCAATGTTTCCGCCTAACGTTGTCCAGGAAGTGCAGTCATTGACGGACTCGCCAGTTTCTGCAGTTGGGAATTGAACCTGCGACCTTTCAGATCAAAGTAATGTGTTCATGTGTCTTCTTGTGCTGCAGGAACTCAGAGTTTCTACCTGGAGCACACTGACGACATCCTCTCTCTGACCGCCAACCAGCACCCGAAATACAAGAATACCATCGCCACCGGACAGATCGGTACACTGAGAGAGAGCGAGTGTGTGTGTGTGTGTGTGTGTGTGCATGTGTGTGTCTGTGTGTGTGTGTCTGTGTGTGAGTGTGTTTATGTGTGTGTGTGCACGTGCATATATGTGTGTGTGTGTGTGTGTTTGTATGTGTGTGTGTGTGTGTGTGCTTCTGCATGTTTGTGTGTTTCTGAAATAAGTGAGTCCTGCTTGTCTCTCCTCTGCTTCATGTTTCTTGCTTTTCTTTTGTCCGACTGAGAGAACAGAAACAGACACTTTGCTTCATTCAGGAAGCAGCAGCAGCAGCAAAATGATTAGTTGAGAGGAACTTTATGTACTTTTTCCTGAAGGCATGGTAGAGAGAAGGAGAGGGGGATTTAGTTTCTCTTCATCCTGGATTTATATTTCATTTTAGCCTTCCCCTTGTAAGGTTTATTGTATAAAAAAAAATCAGTAATAATAAAATAAGTAATAAAGTACTAATACAGACACACACACACACACACACACACACAACTACAATTGTGGCCAGAGATGGAAACTCACGGATTACTCACGTTATTGTAACGTGAGTGTTTGTAGTTTTCAAAATCTGTACTTTTACTGAATTACTGTATGTTTTGTTTGAAGTATTGTACTTTTTAAATCATGTCCGCTACTGAGTAAAAAAAAAAAGATCTCTAACGTTAAGTATTAAAGTAAAATCGAAAGCGATATTGCTTTGTGCCCTTATCAAATCCCAAAAGACTGTGATTTAATTAAATAATTATAATATAAATACGTATATCTCCCCCCTATCACCTACATCCGCCTGATTTAAGCCCCTAAATATCTCTCTTTACTGTCATGGCTGACGCTGGCCTGCTTTTTAACAACTCACTCCAGGTTTTTGTTTTGCTTTGCTTTGTTTTTGTGCGTCTGTGTTGTGGCCGGCCATCATTTCTCACCACCGCTCGCACAACACCTCAGGTGACGCCGGTGAACTGCCAGGTAAAAAGCAAACCGCTGCGCTCGCCGCGCCCCGCACACACCCTGAGACCCAGACACCGTTGGCACAATTAGTCCATCAGGACTTTGAGTAGTAAACTCAGGATTCCCTTCATTCAGGCAGCTGTTGGTTTCAGTTCAGCTAGATGAAAGTCAACCAGCAGCGACCTGAAACATTTATTTATGTCTGTTCTATTATATTCTTTAAGTCTGTCTGTCTATCAGATGATGTTAGGAGGGCCAGCATTTGAATGTGCCGGCCGACCAGTAGTTATCTGTCACAGAATCTGTCCGTTGAGTTCAAATATCAACAATCTTTGCACAGCGCTGCTTTCTGAGCTTTGATTTTCATCACTAATGCAAGAAGCCAAATCTGTCCGTTGGTCTGGTTCTCGGGGTGTTTGCGGCGCTGCATTGATCCCTCTCACTGCTCTGTTTCCGTTTCTGTTTCTCTGACTCTCTCTGCATCCTCCCTCTCCTCTCCTCTCCTCGGGTGTCGGGATCTTTCCGTAGGCACCACTCCGTGCATCCACGTGTGGGACGCGATGAGCAAACAGACGCTGTCCATCCTGCGCTGCCCCCACACCAAAGGCGTGGGCTACGTTAACTTCAGCGCAACGGGGAAGCTGCTGCTGTCTGTCGGAGTGGATGCTGAACACACCATGACTGTGTGGCGCTGGCAGGAAGGTCAGACAAAGATAAGATAAGATAAGCCTTTATTGTCTCCTGTAGGAGAAATTCATCTTGGGCATTCCAGAGAAACGAAATGGCGACACATCGCGCATAAACACACAATAAACATACAGCTAACCTACATAGAAACATACTCCTACATCATCTCATCCAGTGCTTCAATGAACATTTAATAAACCTCACACAATACCCCCAAACTTTCCTCACAATCAGAGAATAACAGAAGAGAACCCACAACACATCCTCCCCCTCGTATTGCACTTCATTTTGATAATAATTGCACATTTCCCTTTAACTCAAGCTGTGGTCAATAACTTCTGTATTGCACAATTCCTAATTGCATAATACCATATCAAATATTGCACCAGTACCCTAGCAGGTATTGCACATTCTGTAACCATAATGGTAATAATATTAAAAAATATTATTTAGTAGTATTAGTCACACATACATAACTGCACTCGGATGAGTAACCGATAAAATACAAACATATCAGTCAGTTAGTGGAGGAAACATTCAGATCTTAACTACTAAAACCACTCTGTTATAACTGGGGTTGGGTCTCATTTGGCTTTTTTACGATACCCGGTGCCTGAAACCAAACCAAACGCAGCCCCAGAATGTACTACTACTCCAGTACTGTATTTAAAGGTCCCATGGCATGAAAATGTCACTTTTTTAGGTTTTTTAACATTAATCTGAGTTCCCCCAGACTGCCTATGGTTCCCCCAGTGGCTAGAAATGGGGATAGGTGTAAACCGAGCCCTGGGTATCTTGCTCTGCCTTTGAGAAAATAAAGCTCAGATGGACCAATCAGGAATCTTCTCCTTATGAGGTCATAAGGAGCAAGGTTACCTCCCCTTTCTCTGCTTTGCTCGCCCAGAGAATTTGGCCCACCCATGAGAGAGAGAGAGAGACATCATGGCTTTCAAACGAGCAAAGTGGCAGTTGGTCAAGGCCACACCCCCACCCTCCACCTTGCATAGTTCCCCTTTAACTACATTTTCCTGATGATACTTACACACTTTTACTGAAGTTACATTTCGACACAAAACCAACTAACTCAAAATCTTTCTACTTTAAACTGTCTGAGGTCAAAGAGCGTACAGATGACACAATGTGAGTAAATGATGTAAGAACGATCATTTAGATTCAAATGAAAGAAGTAAAACGACAGAGGTGTCTCCGCTGCAGGATCCAAGGTGTGCAGTAAAGGCGGACACCCGGACCGGATCTTCGTGGTGGAGTTTCGGCCGGACTCAGACTCCCAGTTCGTTTCGGTGGGAATCAAACATGTGAAGTTCTGGACGCTGGCCGGCGGCGCTCTGATGTACAAGAAGGGCGTGGTGGGAACGGTGGAGGACGGCCGGATGCAGACCATGCTGTCTGTCGCCTTCGGTGCTGTGAGTTACCTGCTGACTTCTCAGTGTTTTCGTACAGGACACGGCGCTGACTAATTAGATCAAAGACCGACGCAGACTTACCTTTGCACGGCAGCTGAATTCTCGCGAGATAACATACAGTGACAAACTGGCCATCTGGAATTTGGCGAATGCCAGAAGGCCCGCCCTCTATGGGCCACTACTACTTTGGTTTATTTTGATAAGTTATTTTATGCATGCAGCCAAAAATATTCATGATTGTAGTGCAGCGAGCTGCGTGGGAGGGTTTCTCTCGGTAGGCAGAGTTAATAATTTCAAAGCTATGTTATTAACACTCAATGCGTGTACTACCCAGAGGCTGAGCATTGCTCTTTCCGTGTTTTTGAGGAGCTGTTATATTATGTGCTGTGCTTAAACGACAAGCCATTATATTAGTGAATAATGTGGCTTTAGTGGAGCAAATCATGTCATTTGTAATTCGCATATGTCACCGACTGTAGCGATAGTAATGTGTGTCCTTTCAGTGTGTGTTCTAAATTTTTGCATTCTCTGTATGTCTTTTTTGGGCTTTTTATCTCAATGTTTGGATGAGGTTGGTGTGGTTTGAAAACAGGGCCGTTGCAAATGCCAGGGCCGTCTTTTGATACCTGTCCGTCCCTGATAACATATCACACACAAATCTATCTTGTCAGGCTTTAGGTAGTCTCACATTGCCAGCTCTATCTCCACAGCACTGTGGAGGAAGGTCTGGCTACACCCAGGGGCGGATCTAGAAAAATATTTATGGGGTGGCGAGAGGGGGCAGGAATTCTTGAGGGGTGGCAACATATAGCAGACGTATATATACTGAATTTAATCAGTTATCACAGTTTGATGAGAAATAGTATGTACAGTAGGCTACACAGTACAGTACAAAAGGGCACAGGCTGCCATTTACAAACTCATACAGACACACTTACGGTAATCTCATGCAATCAGTGTCCTGCATTTGAGGTTTCATTTGAAACAGTTCATATTAGGAATAAGTGACCATACAATGTGATCTCACTTAATAGGAGATATAGAAGTATGATAGAAGTAAGGGGCATTATCACAGGACAGGCATTAAGGTGGGACCCAGGTGATGAGAGGCAGATGTGTGAGAGGGGAAGCAAACTGTTTTGGACTGTGTCAGAGAGGCAGCGTTGCAGGCAGCATTTGTACAAGATTAGGAACTGTCATTGATTAGTTCTAACCATCAGACTGGGTTAACACACACTAACATTTTAGCCTGGGAGAGTATTTTTAGGTTCATTTGTTTATTTTTTGTTTTATTTATATTTATTTTTTATATTTAATCTGAGCAATACATCTAAAATACATTCTACACAAAATATAAAAACTCATCTCCCCATCTCATCACACTTTCACACTGACAACTTTGCATAATTATTCATATTTAAGCTTTGTCATTTGTTGTTCTTATTCATATGTAACTTAGTATACTATGCAGCAACAGTTTCCATACCGTGTGGACCAGCTTGACTGGAGATGGTTGCTGATGGCCCAGGCACTACGTTCTCTTGTCTCTCGCTTTCTCCTTCCTCATCTTGGTGATGCTCTCCCTCCATATCTTCACCGCTGTGGTGTTCTCCCACCTCCTCCTGGCCCTGGTCGCCTTGGCCTTGTATCCTAGCTCTGTTATGTTTCTGTGGCCCTTTTCTCTCCACCTCGTCTTCTCTCTCTCCTTCCACCTCTTTTCTCTCTCCTTCCACCACATCTTCTCCGTCTACCTTGCTCACTTGTTCATTTTCTATTTCTCTCGCCTTTCTCTTTGGAGACAAAAACTGAATATACTACCTTTCCTCTTCATTTCTGTAAGATTCAAAGTAACGATGTTTTCCTTGACAGACGTTGAATCAATATTAGATTTTTTAGCCTACTTCTAAGTAACATTATATGTATAGTTGGCGAAATAACGTTCTTCAACCTGATTTTTATCATCTCAAAATCAGCATCGCAACTATGCTAGCACTGTGCTTTTGTTATAATTTCATTTCTTGATAGATGTTAATCCATTTTGACCTCTTTCCTCCGGTGTCTCCTTTCCTCGCGACTCCTGGCTCCCTCGCTTCGTGCCACTCAGTTTTCCAAACAAAACAGGCTCTCTCCGCTCTGGCGTCATCTTGTGCTGCATTCACTGCAGTCGGACATTGGAGATTCACGCTCGTAAATTGTCAAATTGGCCATAACTTTTACCATTATTCGTTGCTGCCAACTGGGGTCACAGCAGGGGTGGCAAGGCTTTCTTTTAGGGTGGCATTTGTCACCCTATGCCACCCCGGTAGATCCGCCCCTGGCTACACCACAGATGCATTCTGGGATAGGAGAAAACAAACACTCTGGGTTGTAAGCATTTCCTTAAACCAATCACAATGATCTTGGGTTGCGCTGAGCTCCAGACCACAGCTCTGCTAAGTAGTCTCAGAAAGAAACTTGTTTTGGTGGAACATTTGAACCCTGCAAAAGAAAACTCCTCATACAATATGAAATGAAGTTAACTGTTGATACAACACAGTAACGTGATCTATTTAAATTAGCTGATACATCACTGTATCCTGATACCTCATTGGCTCTTACAAGTGTATCTCCGTGTGTACTTTGTCCGCAGCAATCCCACCAATCGCTCCCAAAACATCCCAGTTAGAGAGGAAATGCCCTAAACATATTCTTTGTTAATCTTTACAATCATTCCCAGAAAGAACCGAGCAGGTCTGTTTTGTTGCAACGTCCAAATGTTTTTAAAAACTTGACATTTTCAGCGTGTATCTTGCTAGCTCGAGGGTTGTTACCCAAAGAGAACGGAGTTTGTGAACCGCAACACTGAGAGCAGACGTGGAAGGACTTGCCTGATATCAGGCAATTATCCTTAAAATCTACTTCTGTTGATCCAGACTAAATTTGCAATAATGACCGTCTCGTTCTACATATGGGACATGACTCTGGCTAATCAAATCAAAAAGCAACGGAGACAGCTGTGAAACAGAACGATGACAAAGACCCGAAATCACTCAAGGCTCAAAGTATTTATTTTGTGTTTGTATATTCAATTTCATTTTCCTCATCCATTTCTTCAACAATTTTAAATGATTCAAACATCCGCAGTGCTTCTTTAACTATGAACTGTAGGAAACTACTTTCTTCACATGTGGTTTCTCTCCTGTGTGAACTCTCATGTGCGTCTGCAGAGTGCTCCTCTGACTACATCTTTTCTCACAAACACTGCAACCAAAAGGTTTCTCTCCTGTGTGAACTCTCATGTGTCTCTGCAGATCGCCCTTCTGACTAAATCTTTTCTCACAAACATTACAACCAAAAGGTTTCTCTCCTGTGTGAACTCTCATGTGCGTCTGCAGAACGCTCTTGTAGCTAAATCTTTTCACACAAACATTACAACCAAACGGTTTCTCTCCTGTGTGAACTCTCATGTGTTTCTGCAGAACGCTCTTGTAGCTAAATCTTTTCTCACAAACATTACAACCAAACGGTTTCTGTCCTGTGATAGGTGGTGATGATGATAGATGACAGTGTGCGTCTGCTTCTGATCCTCCACAGTCCTCTCCCTCAGCTTCTGTTTCCATCTGTTGAGCCTCGGCCTCTCTGCTCTCGTCAGCTTGGCTCGGATGGAGCCGTGACGACGGATGTTTCTCTTCGTCATCTTCCCTCTTTGAGACATCGGCCTCCTCCGGTGCTTGAAGCTGCTCTGCGTCCTGACTGATGCAGAGTTCCTCCTCTTCCTCTTTAATGTGTCGCCTCTCTGGGTCCTCCTGGTCCAGACCGCGGTTATTATAGTGACCTAAAAAATTAAAATAAGCAGTGAAAAATATTTTAATTAAAGGTGCTCTAAGCGATGTTGGGTGACGTCACTTGTTGACGTTCGAAGCATTGTCAAACAAGCTCGCCCCCCCCCTCCTCCTCATCCCGTCCCCTCCCCCTCCATTCTGCACACTAACACCCAAACCCCAACCCCTAAATCCTTCTTGTCGGTTAGTGGCTGGAACTCTGTTTGTTATGTTTGGTGGTGCAGGTTGGCGCAGTTTGTTTTTGTTGGCGTTGGTGGAGCCTGGGCTGTCTACAGAGACCACGTTTTTTTACAGTGTGTTCAGGGGACAGACAGCTAGCAGATAGTGAGGAGATGTTTTTTACAGTGTGTTCAGGGGACAGACAGCTAGCAGATAGTGAGGAGATGTTTTTACAGTGTGTTCAGGGGACAGACAGCTAGCAGATAGTGAGGAGATGTTTTTACAGTGTGTTCAGGGGACAGACAGCTAGCAGATAGTGAGGAGATGTTTTTACAGTGTGTTCAGGGGACAGGCAGCTAGCAGATAGTGAGGAGATGTTTTTACAGTGTGTTCAGGGGACAGACAGCTAGCAGATAGTGAGGAGATGATTTTTTACAGTGTGTTCAGGGGACAGGCAGCTAGCAGATAGTGAGGAGATGTTTTTTACAGTGTGTTCAGAGGACAGACAGCTAGCAGATAGTGAGGAGATGTTTTTACAGTGTGTTCAGGGACAAACAAAAAAAAAAAAAATTTAAAAAAGAAAGACAGGCAGCTAGCAGATAGTGAGGAGATGTTTTTTTACAGTGTGTTCAGGGACAGACAGCTAGCAGATAGTGAGGAGATGTTTTTACAGTGTTGTTCAGGGGACAGACAGCTAGCAGATAGTGAGGAGATGTTTTTACAGTGTGTTCAGGGGACAGACAGCTAGCAGATAGTGAGGAGATGTTTTTACAGTGTGTTCAGGGGACAGACAGCTAGCAGATAGTGAGGAGATGTTTTTACAGTGTGTTCAGGGGACAGACAGCTAGCAGATAGTGAGGAGATGTTTTTTACAGTGTGTTCAGGGGACAGACAGCTAGCAGATAGTGAGGAGATGTTTTTACAGTGTGTTCAGGGGACAGACAGCTAGCAGATAGTGAGGAGATGTTTGCTGTACGTGACAAAAAATGTTGTAGCCTAAAAAATGCGTGACATCACTCACAGATTAGGGTTAGGACCAGCGAGACAAAACAGTACATATTCAGTGGTCACATATCACCATTAATGTTGCATCCACACACACACCTGCACACGCACACACACACACACACATACACACACACACACACACACACACCAATACACACACACAGGGCCGGCCCAAGACTTTTGGGGGCCCTAAGCAGGATTTGGACACACCACACAGACGCACACACTCACACACACACACACACACACACACACACACGCACACACAACACAACACAACACACAGATGCACACACACACACACACACATACACATACACACACACACACATATATACACACACTCAAACACACAGACACACACACACACACACTCAAACACACAGACACACAACACACCACAGACACACACACTAACACACACTCAAACACACAGACACTCCACACACACACAGACTCACACATACACAGTCACACACACACACACACACACACACAATAATACATCCATGTGCTATTGTTGTTGGACACACACCAACCAACCGACAGTTTGCAGGGCTGCAGTAGAGATGCTCGGCCAAAAGAAAATAATGAGAAACAACGCTACTTTTAAACATTATCAAAGACTTGGATATCAACAGGTTGGATACGCACGAACATTACTACACTGATCTCTTGGATTTCAAACGCAAACAAAAGCTTCTTTAAATGTCTCCCAGATCGAAATACATTTGTGTCGTCTGTAAAAGTGACACATTTTAACAATTTGGTAACATTGCATATATCATATGTATAAAAAGGGTTAGGGTCACTATGACACATATAATAAATGTAAAGGCTGAGAATAACCTGATCTGTGTAGTTGAACTTCCAGTAGTTTTTCCTGTCTCTCCTTTTCTTTTAAACGAGTAAGTTCCTCCTTCTTATCTGCTATTTTTGTGGCAAACAGCCTGAATATGTCTTCGGCGGCCGCATCCAGTCGCTCTTTCACCAACAGTCTCAGCATTTCTGCTTTTGACATGGAGCTAGACATGACCACAGACACCTTGTCTCCAGAAAAAAATTTCCTTAACAGAAAATACTGATTCAAAAACAAACAAGCAATAACTGGTGCTGTTGCTAGGTTACCACCCTGTCATTCCATTTTAGGTTAGCAACGGTGGAATGTTACTAGTTACAGTTACCAAGGTTTCCACAAAGCAAAATTTCGCTTCGCTCTCATTGAGGTTGAATGGAGACGATAGTTCGCCCTGATTGGGCGAGATGAGAGCGAATCGGCGAGACAAGCGAAACAAAATTGACGAAAGTTTAACTTTATTCAAATGAGGACCACTCGAGAACCAATCAGGTCCGGTGGTTTGTGTTTGGAGGTGGGAGTAACAACAAAAGTCTGACCAAGATGGCGGAGGTTATCAGAGCTCTAGCATGAAAATTTGTATGTGATTAAAATGTTTCTACACGAACACTGGTACTTGTATCAACACATATTGTGATTTATATGACACACAAACTTAAGTGAGGGCACACCCACCACTACATAGACCACTGTAGGCCTATATTTTAGTTTAAACACACTTTTCAGCTAGCCGACGCTAATCGCTAGCATGTTCGGACATTGGATTTCATTGTAAGCCTAGCGAGACAGCTAGGCTACTTGTGCATTTGTTTGATTTCATGTTTTTGTTTGGGAACACTGACCCTTGTATCAAAATGGATTGTTGTTTATATGTCACACGAACTTAAACAGGGCAAACACACCACCAAATACACCACTGTAGATGTTAGTTTAAACACTCTAAATTATTCAGCTAGCCGACAGGTCAACCGCTAGCATGTTTGGACATTGCATTTCATTGTAAGCATAGCAAGGCAGCTAGGCTACATAGCCAGGTAACAGCAAACTAGCTGATGGCTACCTATGCTACTTAGCTTCAACCCTCTCTGCTACCTGCCTAGCAGCCGGTGTTCTGTTGTGGTCTTGCGTGTTGTTTTCGCGGCCACGCCCCCGAGGCAAAATTTTGCTGTCCGAAAATTCGCAATGCGTTTTGCTGTGTGGAACCCTACCGTTAATCAAGTGCTGTACTTGAGTGCAATTTTGAGGTTTAGTTGTGTAACCTGTAGCATCGAATCCAGGATTCAGATTCGGCCGAATATTGGGCTTTTTTGACTTAGACATTTTTTTTTCACCGAACCCTACGCTTGCACTCCGCGCACTACGCTGGTCTCCGTAATGACGGCGCCATTGATGACGGGACGGTGTTTACGTAGGTGGAGCGTTCAATGCAGCAGGCTGTGAGAAAGTGGACATGGAACTGGTGAGCAGAAAAAGTTGTTGTTTGGCAGAACTTTCAGTCAAAAGAAGGCCATTCAAGTCCAGCTACATGTTCAATCTGCTCAATGCTGATTTGTCTGGTGGTGGCGAGGAGCCTAAACTATACACAACATGGCCGCTGTTACAACATCTGGTCTGAAACATCTGAAAGAAGACGAGTTGTGCACGAAGGAATCTCCAGACAGCAGCCAGAATGCAGCAACTTCAGGTACGGCAAAGGAAGGACAGTCCCTGTTTACTTCATTCATGTGTTCACTGGGTTCATGGACTGAGGATGGGAGGAGGAGTCAGCACCATCTCAACCTGTGGATTTGGTATTTGTCCGAACCCCAAAAATCTGGATTCAGTGCATCCGTAGTAACCTGTGACTTTTTCTTGCTGAATGTGTGTTTGCAGAATAACTTGACGTTCACCGGAGCCATTAACGGGGACGTGTACGTGTGGCGGGATCACTACCTGCTGAGAGTGGTGGCGAAGGCTCACACCGGGCCGGTCTTCACCATGTACACCACGCTGAGAGACGGACTCATCGTCACCGGCGGCAAGGAGAGGCCGTGAGTACCACGACACACTGTAATCTGATTACTAATGTACTGAAAACCATACCTCGTGGAAAGTCTGTCAAAAAACAGCTTCCAAACGGTTTCCATTCATAATGTTTTCTGGGCTTTTCTGAAGCCGAAGATGAATCAATGAAATTTCAGGAGACTGAGATGCAATACAGTTTCTTCCAATTGCTAACACACTAAAATGACATGCGTAGCACAATTATTTAAAGGTGCCCTTCCACACAAAACCGTTTTTACTTGCATTTTTTTAAATCTGTCAGGTCCATATGTGTTTGTGTTATGTGGTGAATGTGAAAATGAACTGCTACCTCCTCTGTCAGCTCTAGACACTGAAAAGAAATAAGCAGAGAAATCAGACCAATCACAAAAGCTGGTCAGTCTGACATCATGTTGCCTGAGCTCATTACTATTTGTGAGCTCGCCCAGTTGGGCTGGGTAAAGGATGCTGATAGCCAGGCTCTCATTGGATAGCTGTTAGCCAATCAGAGTCAAGCAGCTTAGCTCGTTGAATATTAATGAGAACTGGCACAAATCGAGCTGAGTCTTCCTGCAGGCTTTCTATACCACGCTGGAATGGCTTTAAACAAGGTAACCAAGGCATTTTTTCCACAGAAAATGTTACAGAGTCCTTGGTAGAACTTCAGACATTACCACAAAGTCATGAAATATGCATGGCAGGGCTTTAAACTGACAGACAGAGAGCAAAACCTCTTCTCAAGTCTCACATTTTGCCGGTTGCAGTTTCTATGCAGTCTATGACGTTGATTGTGCCGCTCAGCCACAGCATGTAAGTGGAGTGAAAAGCTTTCGGCCAATCAGAGCGCTGCCTTTTAACCCTCCTTCTTTGTGTGTGTGTGTGTGTGTGTGTGTGTGTGTGTGTGTCAGGACTAAGGAGGGTGGTGCGGTGAAGCTCTGGGATCAGGAGATGAAACGTTGTCGAGCCTTCCAGCTGGAGACGGGGCAGCAGGTGGAGTGCGTCCGATCTGTCTGCAGAGGCAAGGTGAGAACTTCTTATATCGATCTTCCACTCGTCCTCCTCCCTCAGCAGTGATGGAATGTAACTAAGTACATCTACTCCAGCACTGTACTTCAGTCCAAATGTTGATGTACTTGTACTTTACTTGAGTCTTTTCTTTTCAGGCCACTTTCTACTTCTACTCCGCTACATTTCGGAGAGAGATGTTGTACTTTTTACTCCACTATATTCATCTGTTACAGCTTTAGTTACTAGTTACTTTAGTTACTCCTCTACATTCATCTGTTACAGCTTTAGTTACTAGTTACTTTAGTTACTCCGCTACATTCATCTGTTCCAGCTTTAGTTACTAGTTACTTTAGTTACTCCGCTACATTCATCTGTTCCAGCTTTAGTTACTAGTTACTTTAGTTACTCCACTACATTCATCTGTTACTGCTTTAGTTACTAGTTACTTTAGTTACTCCACTACATTCATCTGTTACAGCTTTAGTTACTAGTTACTTTAGTTACTCCGCTACATTCATCTGTTACAGCTTTAGTTACTAGTTACTTTAGTTACTCCGCTACATTCATCTGTTACAGCTTTAGTTACTAGTTACTTTAGTTACTCCGCTACATTCATCTGTTACAGCTTTAGTTACTAGTTACTTTAGTTAACTCGCTACATTCATCTGTTACAGCTTTAGTTACTAGTTACTTCAGTTACTCCGCCACATTCATCTGTTACAGCTTTAGTTACTAGTTACTTTAGTTACTCCATATCATCTGTTACAGCTTTAGTTACTAGTTACTTTAGTTAATCCGCTACATTCATCTGTTACAGCTTTAGTTACTAGTTACTTTAGTTACTGCTACATTCATCTGTTCCAGCTTTAGTTACTAGTTACTTTAGTTACTCACACATTCATCTGTTCCAGCTTTAGTTACTAGTTACTTTAGTTACTCCGCTACATTCATCTGTTACAGCTTTAGTTACTAGTTACTTTAGTTAACTCCGCTACATTCATCTGTTACAGCTTTAGTTACTAGTTACTTTAGTTACTCCGCTACATTCATCTGTTACAGCTTTAGTTACTAGTTACTTTAGTTAATCCGCACATTCATCTGTTCCAGCTTTAGTTACTAGTTACTTTAGTTATCTCGCTACATTCATCTGTTACAGCTTTAGTTACTAGTTACTTTAGTTACCTCACATTCATCTGTTCCAGCTTTAGTTACTAGTTACTTTAGTTACTCCGCTACATTCATCTGTTCCAGCTTTAGTTACTAGTTACTTTAGTTACTACCACATTCATCTGTTCCAGCTTTAGTTACTAGTTACTTTAGTTAATCCGCTTACATTCATCTGTTACAGCTTTAGTTACTAGTTACTTTAGTTACTCTACATTCATCTGTTACAGCTTTAGTTACTAGTTACTTCAGTTACTCCGCTACATTCATCTGTTACAGCTTTAGTTACTAGTTACTTTAGTTACTCCGCTACATTCATCTGTTACAGCTTTAGTTACTAGTTACTTTAGTTACCCCACTACATTCATCTGTTACAGCTTTAGTTACTAGTTACTTTAGTTCCTCACATTCATCTGTTCCAGCTTTAGTTACTAGTTACTTTAGTTAATTCGACATTCATCTGTTCCAGCTTTAGTTACTAGTTACTTTAGTTAATCTGCTACATTCATCTGTTACAGCTTTAGTTACTAGTTACTTTAGTTACTCTCACATTCATCTGTTACAGCTTTAGTTACTAGTTACTTTAGTTAATTCCTACATTCATCTGTTACAGCTTTAGTTACTAGTTACTTTAGTTACCGCTACATTCATCTGTTCCAGCTTTAGTTACTAGTTACTTTAGTTATTCCGCTACATTCATCTGTTACAGCTTTAGTTACTAGTTACTTTAGTTACTCTGCTGCATTCATCTGTTCCAGCTTTACTTACTAGTTACTTTAGTTACTCCCCTACATTCATCTGTTCCAGCTTTAGTTACTAGTTACTTTAGTTACTCCGCTACATTCATCTGTTCCAGCTTTAGTTACTAGTTACTTTAGTTACCTCGCACATTCATCTGTTCCAGCTTTAGTTACTAGTTACTTTAGTTACTCCGCTACATTCATCTGTTACAGCTTTAGTTACTAGTTACTTTAGTTATTCCGCTACATTCATCTGTTACAGCTTTAGTTACTAGTTACTTTAGTTACTCCGCTACATTCATCTGTTACAGCTTTAGTTACTAGTTACTTTAGTTACTCCGCTACATTCATCTGTTACAGCTTTAGTTACTAGTTACTTTAGTTACTCCGCTACATTCATCTGTTCCAGCTTTAGTTACTAGTTACTTTAGTTACTAGTTACATGTAGTTTATAAAGTATTGATTCTAAAGTAAACTAGCCGACAATATAACGGATACAAGTCACGCTGACATGATGAGACCTTTAAAGACACAACTGGTTTGATCCTTTACACTTTCTACAATGTATGTGTGTCTGTGTGTGTGTGTGTGCGTGTACGTGTCTGTGTGTGTGTGTGTGTGTGTGTTTGTGTGTGTGTGTGTGTGTGTGTGTGTGTGTGTGTGTGTGTGTGTGTGTGTTTGTGTGTGTGTGTGTGTGTGTGTACACTTTCTACAAACTTCTTTACTTTCAATACTTTAACTACATTTTACTGATGAGACTTTAACTGAAGTTACTGTACGGTTTCTATGCAGGACTTTTACTTGTGACAGTGTATTTATACAGTGTGGTATTAGGACTTTTACTGCAGTAATAAAGGATCTGAATACTTCTTCCACCGCTGCTCCTCAGGGTAAAATCCTCATAGGGACGAAGGACGGCGAGATCATCGAGGTCGGAGAGAAGAACGCGGCGTGCAACCTGCTGCTGGACAGTCATGCTGGGGGGGGGGTCTGGGGTCTGACCGCTCATCCTGCTAAAGAGCTCTGCATCACGGCCAGCGACGACGCCACCATCCGGCTGTGGGACCTCACCGACAAGGTAGGTACACACACACACACACACACACACACACACACACACACACACACACACACACACACACACACACACACAGACATACACAGACAGACACAGACACCACACACATACAGTAGGCACACACATATAGTAGGCATACATACACACACACAGACAGACACAGACAGACACAGACACCACACACATATAGTAGGCACACATACACACACACAGACAGACAGACAGACAGAGACACACACACACATACAGTAGGCACACACACACACACACACACACAGACAGACAGACAGAAACACACACACACACACACAGCAGGCACACACACACACAAACACACACACATACACAGTCACACACACACCACACACACACATGCAGTAGGCACACACACACAGACACAGACACAGACACACACACACACACACATGCAGTTGGCACACACACACACACACACACACACACACACAGACAGACAGACAGACAGAGACACACCGACACACACACACAGACACACCGACACCGACACCGACACACACACACACACAGACACACCCACACACACACATACACATATAAACACACACCCACAAACACACAGACAGACAGACACACACCAAAACACACACACACACAGACAGACACACACACACAGACACACACAGAGATACACACACACACACACACAAACACAAACACACACACATACACTCGAGAATATATATTTATGTTTAATGCACTAAGTGGTGATCAGTATTTCTGGAGAAGTTTTACGTTACGTTACTGGAATTAAAAGTAAACTGTCCAAAGTGATATTTATTGATAAAAAGAGATCAATCGTTTTATTAACGAGGTTTTTTTTTCTCCTTTTACTCTCTCTCTCTTTCTACAGAAACTGTTGAACAAGGTGTGTGTGGGCCACGCAGTGCGGTGTGTGAGCTACAGCGCCGACGGAGAGATGCTGGCTGTGGGGATGAAGAACGGAGAGTTCCTCCTCCTCCTCGCCAATACGATGAAGATGTGGGCGAAGAAACGAGACCGCAGCGTCGCCATCCAGGACATCCGGTGGGAGAGAGGGAGAGAGAGAGTGAAAGACAGAGAGAGAGAGACAGAGAGAGAGAGAGAGAGAGAGAGAGAGAGAGAGAGAGACACAGAGAGAGAGAGAGAGAGAGAGAGAGAGAGAGAGAGAGAGAGAGAGAGAAATAGAAAGACAGAGAGGGAGAAGAGATGAAAGAGAGGAGAGATAACAGATAAGAGAAAAGGAGTGAAAGAGAGAGAGTGAGAGAGAGAGAGACAGAATTAGAGAGTGAAAGACAGTGAAAGAGAGAGAGAGAAGTGAAAGAGAGCGAGAAAGAGGGAGAGAGTGAATGTGAAAGTAAAAGAGAGACAGAGAAAAAGAGAGTGAAAGAGAGAGAGAATTAGAGAGAGATAAAGAGAGAGAGAGAGAGAGAGAAAAATCAACCTAAAAACAAGCAGTGCTTGGGGCTAATAATCACATAGCTGTATCTTGTGTTTGAGTTAACTCATGTGTGTGAGGTGTGTGCTGTGTGTTATGTAACTGTGTGTGTGTGTATGTAAACCAATGTGTCTCTGTGGTGTGTGTGTGTCTGTGTGTGTGTGTGTGTGTGGTGTGTGTGTGTCTGTGTGTAGTGTAGACTAGGTGTGTGTACAGGTGTGTGTGTGTGTAATCTGTGTGTGTGTGTGTGTGGTTGTGTATCAATAGGTTCAGTTGTGTCTGTGTGTGTGTGTGTGTGTGTTCAACCCGACCGGCGGCTGTTGGCGGTCGGT